>NC_044982.1:24095903-24395903 GCF_008728515.1 Papio anubis
AGCACATAAATAGAAGAATATGGTTAACTTAAACATAGAGATAAAAATCATACAGAGATAAACATAAAGAGATTAAAATCATAAAGAAAGAGATGGGTATATCTAGAAATGTAATATCCCTAATAGACATTATGGAAGTAGAAAAGAAGGATAAGGAAGAAATAATTTTTAAAAAGACACATCCCCTGAACTGAAGAAAGTCCTGTGTATGTAGATTAAAAGAGTATATGGAATTTTAGAGTCCTAGCAATGTTTGAACTCTAAAGATAAAGAGAAGCGTGCCCAACCAGAAAAAGTAGTTTGCCTACAACAGAGAAATGAATGAGTTAATGATACTGAAAACTTGAAGACAAGATTTATATCCAAAAATTATTTGAGCAAAAAAGAATCTATCTCTAGGCTTTCTAACCACATATCATCCATCTGTTAGGACAAAAAGAAAATGTTGAAGTCATTCTGCCTATATAACTGAATCATAGTCAGGTGCTTGCAACTGCTTTTCAGGCATAATGTACTGGGAAGAACTGGATACTCATATATACTGAAAACCTACCATCTTCGAAGACTTGTCTAGAATTTTCACATGCACTGTCTAGCCATTACAACAAGGCTTACTGAGGCATAGGTATTTCTTAATATACATGGAAATCAAGTTACGAAGCAGAAATGAAGTCCAGATATGTATAATAATCAGTTTTCTCCTATACTTTGACCTTAAGGGAATCTCAGCTCATGTCCTTCCCCACCAAAATGTTATATTTTGCTGCTGATATTTTATTTCCCTGATTATTTTAATACAGGCTTTATCTCTTGGTGAAATGTTGAAATGCAACTATCTCTAAAAAAGATCATACTTTAAACTACCAGACATTTTTACATAAGGAATAAAAAGAGAAGCTGGGCTAATAAAATAGTAGATTTTGATAGAAGGGTATGGAAAAAGAATACTCAGTGGTCAATAAGTCTAGTAAAATTTCACACTAATAAGATTCCCATAGATCGGAAAACAAAATAGGTTAATTTTGACTAAAGGCTCTAAGTTTAGACAAATTATTGGTGTCATTATTGGGTAATTTAGTGTCTCAAAATGCAGACATTACACTGGATCTAATGTTGAACAACATACACAAATTGGTTGCTGTACTAAGAATAAAAGAAAAGCTAGGAAAGGTTGAATTCTTCTTACTTAATGGAGTGTTCCTAGTGAATTTGTGTAGGCTGCACCCATATAAAAATATATTTGAGATAAGGCACTGGGCGTTTTCAATTATGCATCCACAGTTGGATTATTCTCTAATATTAAATTAGGTAACAAATATGTTATTTTCTGTGCAAGAAAAGTTATGAATGTTTAGAAAAGAGTTGAGATAAAAAAACTTGCTATTGACTAGTTCAACTCATGAAAGAACATAGCTATAATCATATTGTCACCATCATTACCACCCCCTTCAGGATCATTTTCCTTTTCCTCATCCTCTTCATCGTTTTTGCCTGAAAACTCATGGGAAAAATCCTCCAGAGGGAAGAGCATGTGAAAAACTATTCTAGTAATAATTTCACAGGATTTCTCTAGTTTCCAATATTCTATCTAAATTGTGCAACAAAATCTTTGATTATAGTTAGAGGCATTTGCCTGTAAAAATATTATCACCAAATATGGTTAGTTTCAAGATTATTTGGCAGAGCAGCAATTTATTTTTATGCCCTAAAATGAAATCTTTCATGTAGATTCAATACTTTCAACATGTAATACATGATGCTCTCATATTGCATGGGTAGAGGACTCAATCTTACCCTCAGTTTTGCTTAGGTGTAAATACCATGCGGTCTACATACAAGCTTTACTTCAAATTCATTTCCAAATTAAATACCCCACTCCTCTAGCACCCCAGAAAACCATCCTCTTCCCAGAGCTCTTTGTGAAACTTGTGTATCTTCAAATTCAACCCCCATTTTACATGACTCCGGTATCCTGCCTTCCACAGGCCAATTTTAATCATTAAATTCCAGGAGCAAATCCAAAAGAATTTTAGTAAAGGACAAATCTGTTTTTCTGGTTGCTTCTATAGAATGTGCTCTGTTTTCTGTCAGATTTGGTGCAAAACAGTACTTGAAAATACCTAAATTTTATAGTTGCCTTCTCAAAGGCAATTTGTTCCAAGCATATTATACTATGAATTTAAAAACTCCATCTGTATTTCAAGGGAAATTTTACCTCTACATCTGTGATTAATTAATATTAAAGTCATCAAAATACAGTCTAGTGAGAGTCATTTGATGTCCAAGTGCCCTTTTATGAGTCATTTCAATCCTTCACTTTTTAACCAAGAATCTTTTTTTAAATCCAGCCATAAATAGAATTCGACCTCTAAAAATGCCTCGGGTTTGCGTTGAAATGTAAAGCCTTTTGGAATCAGGGAGATTTCAAGTATGTTCTTTTCTATCAATAATTCTGATTATTTTCTGAAATATAATTCAGTGCTCTTAAGATTATAAAACTGGTTCATTTATCTTGAGGGTAGGAGAATTAATGAGGTGCTACCTGGCCAAGTAATTTCGATTCAGAGGCAGACTCTAACAGTGTGATTCATATTTGTCATTATTGCTGGTTGTATTTACTTTTATAGGTATGATGAATCTGGTTTTAATTTATTATAGTTGCATTGACTGTATTGCCATACTGAATCACTGGGACAGATACTGCCATATGATCCACATATCTCTGAAATTCTGCCTTTTTATTGACTAAAGTGCGGTAAATCTCTAGATTTTTTTAACGTGCATGTGGGATTACTCCATAATTAATTTTTATTAGTTACAATTATTGAGAGCTATGTGCCAGCCACTGTATTAAGTGCTTAAAAAACACATTTTCTTTTACATTTAAAACAGCCCTGTAAGCTAGGTATTATACCCAGTAGGCCATTAGTTAGTGACAGCACTTGAACTTAAATCTGGAACCATTTTGATTTCCTTTCTACTATTTGTCATGACCTGCTCCAGGCAGATCTAAAGAGAGTAAAAATATCCCTCTTTTCATTCTGACGGGTATATATTAGCTGTTCCTTAAATTTCTTTAATTTCTATGTTAATTCTATATAGTCTTAGTGACCTGTTTTACCCTCTCTCCATACTTAATATAATATTTTTGATAATAATATTTAAATATTGGAAAGTTTCACATAAATATAAAATACTTTTCTATCTATTTTCTTATTTAAATATTTCAAGAAGCCTTTTGGAAGTCCAGAAAGCATATTACTAATTCTATTTTTTCTGGAGAAGAAGCTGAGGCTAACAGAAGGCAAATCACTTGCCTAAAACATAAAATTAACAAATAATAAAGCTAAAGTGGAAATCAAGACTTCAGATAAAAGGGTAGTGCTCTTGCTACTATATTTCACAGTTTGGAGAAATAAACTTTTTTTCATTATATTTAATAGTATAATAGATCTCTCTAATCTTGCTATAGAATACCATATACTATATCTATCTACTAATATACACATACATGTGTTATATATATGTATATACACACATATGTACAGTATACTACTTGATTCACTATTTTTCTATATTTGAGTTAATTATACTATCTAATAATAATAATATTATTGACTACAAAAATAAATATGATAGCTATTTAGTTATACTTATTCATTGTCTACCTGGCTGCTCTTTGCTACATGCTTATACAATTCTTATATTAATATATGTCTAATAAATATCAGTAGATACTATTAAATACATAAGGACACTAAGGGACCAGAGGAGTTGTCTGTCCAAGGTGACCAGGAGAGTAAGACACATTTTAACATAGATATTTATTTCCTAATTCAAGAAGTATTTAAGATTTTAAGAAAGGCTATTTTATGTAATTTCTATCTTTTTGTGGCAATTGTGTGAAAATATTCCATGTTGAACGGAAGCTTTGCTAGAGATAGTAAAGGAGAATTAATTTATTTAATAGATTTCCATTACATAAATTTGCAGAGGTCATCAGTCTGTTTACCAACAATGGAAAAGGTAATATTCATTTTTATTTCTCTGGTTTCCCAAGGGACACATGCTTCTGTTATCATTTATTTGTTAATACTCTACTATGTTCCACAGCAACTAGACTCAAAGAAGATGAAACTGAAGTCTTCTGTCTGGTATTAAATACCTTGAAAATACCAAAAATAAAAGCCTGCATATGATGCCTATGTTTGTTCTGCTCTGGGTCCATTCCAGCCCACCCCTGGCCCTCACCACCGCACACATACACAGACACTGCACTTCATGCTTCTCTCAAATGAGGAACGAATGATCATTATCATATTGATTCTGGCCAGGCCTGTTCTATAGAGTGAATTGGCCATTAGATAACCTTGCTTTTCGGCCTTCGTAAACTAATGATATCTATTAATCATGCAAGCACCAGAATTTGTCTCTTCCAGTAAAAATATTCCCAGAGAGCAACTTATATATTTTGGTAATTCCATTTGCCACCTCCCATTAATCTTTATCCATCCAAAGTTTTATTTGCCCGGTCTATCCTGAATAAATATTTCAAAAACAATTATTTACAAAAGCATCAGAAAGAAAACAATTATATTTAGTTTAATTGGGCGCTCGAGAAAGTTTTTGTTTAACAACAACAAAAAAAGATAAAAACACAAAGTTGCAAAAAAATAAGAGAAGTTATTCAAATTGGAACTGCAGATTTGTGGTGAGACAGAAGTAAACAGAGCTAATACATCTTTAGGATGTTTTGCCTTTAATCCAAAGCATTAAAATTTGCCTAAAAATATTCTCATCGCTGTCTCAAGGTGTCTCTTGCTTATTATTTAAGTTGTTTGTCCAATCTACAGCCAAGAGGCCACATGTGGCCCAGAATGGCTTTGAATGTGGCCCAACACAAATTTGCAAACTCAGCCATAAAGATTCCTAGAGTGGTCATCAAGAACCATCAAGGACATGATTATGTTCCTTCTCCACCCACATATCATTTAGATTCAATTGACTGAAATTACAAATGAGAAAGTACAGATGAGAAATTTTCTCATCTTCAACTCAACCATGTAAAAAAATTTTACATGCTCTTTAAATAACCAGAGCTGCATGGTTCATTATAAGAGCAACTAGACACACGTGAATGTTAAGCCCATAAACTCTCGCTAGTGTAAATAAGAAACTACATTTTGATTTTATTTCATTTAATTCATTTAAATGCAACTTTAAAAATTAAAAATTGAAACACTGTGAGTTTTTTATGTTAAGCACATCTTTATTGTTTTGGTAGGTCTAAATTTCACATTAACCATTGCATCACGAAAGGGATCATTGCGGTATCAGTGTGTGCAAGTTAGGTACTTGTGTTATATCTAGTATTGCACATAAATATATCACTAATATAGTCAGTGTTAATGGGTTGATTTGATCAAATAAGTTTTGCTATGCACTGAAATAACATTGCGAAACATTTATTTGAATAATTTATGTAGAGAGCCAGAGTTGCAATTATATCTATGTAATTGTAGTTAGTATTTAAATTCAAATACAGATTTTTAGCAATAACTATTTATATACTTCAAAAAGTATGTATAGACAACTTTTAAATTTTAAAGAAAAAACTGTTACTGATGCAGTATTAAGTGAAGATGCAGAACCAAGTAATATAACCTGAAAATTATTGGAACAAGGTATCTCATATATAAAAGTGATTAGAGCAAAGTACGTCATAAATTTCACTATGAAGGCATATTGAAATTTGCTGATAAAAAGCAAACAAATGAAAAGTTCTTCTTGCTCAAGAAAGGAAAGAACAAACTAGATAGTAGACAATGCTAAGAAACATTTTCAGTAAGTACATAATGATTTTGATAAGAGGTTTCCTCTCGATAGTAAAAAAAAAAAAAAAAAGAAATCAATTCTTTGCAATTATAATTAAATATTCAACAAAATTATTTAAATAATCTTTAACCATATAAGCTTATACCTTGGGCCAGCTATAAGTTATTTGGATTCTTGCACAAAAAGTAAGTATAAAAAATAGAAATAAAATCTCAATTAGATATAGAGACAGTAAATGAAATTATTATTTCACTTACAAAAGTTTTGTTAGAAAATCATGTAGGAAATACTTAAAATAACTTTCTTTTGCAACATGTGAAAGACCTTTGGTTAAGTCACCAAATAATTTCCCATGGACTACAAGACCTTATTAATAATATCAAGCATCAATTCCTTCAAAATTTGAACAACTGTGAGTACTTCTTTTTAGATTTGCATTAGTTATATTATATAAAGACACTGCCTGATTAGTACTTTGGGTATACTTTAACTAAAAAGACTGAAATCTATAAAGATAATTTTTAAACTTTCAACTCTCCAAAAATGCATTTGTGGTTTTATACCTTTCAAGGAAGAATTTCAGGTAGAGAAAAAAAATTACTTCTATGCCAACAAACTGTCTTATTGCTTTGTTTCACTGCATGGTGCATGTTAAAAATATTCTTAGTTTTCTGGAAAAGATTGTAAGAGAAATGTCATGGATACAGTTGTTAAACTGTAAACTACATAGAAGAAAATGCTAAGAATGCTGTAAATGCCATGGAACTACTGAAAAATATTAAAATCTTGTGTTCTTTAACAATGTTCAGTGAGTCCTGAAATAATTTTGCAGATCTACTGAACTTAACTAAAATTCATGTCTTTCTTGAAACAAAACGAATATTTTCTCAATATTCACTAGTAGTGGCAAAAAATTGTCAGTGTGAGATATTAGACTACATATAAATGACCTAAATTTGAATCTCTGAGAAAGGAAAATTTGTTTTATGATCTAAACAGGTAAAATGATTTAGGTTGAAATTGAAGCTTTTCAACATATAAGCAAACAATAATTCTACACATTTTTCTAATAAGAATCAATTTACAGAACATTTTAATTATCATTGCTATGTAAAATGGCTGAAAACTATAAGAAAAATTGTGTTGATAGTGATAATTTTTCAGTTGCTTTTTAATTTGGGCATTAATCTTTTAAAATCAATGTTAATGTTAGAGTTGACACAAGAGTTTGTACATTTCTTTATCTTGGACAGATGGAGTTTAAAACTCATCTGCTGTATTAAAAAGTAAATGATTTATTTATTTTTTAGGATAGTTGTAAATTTATAAATTTATGTTTTGCCTAAATATCTTTTAGTTCATTAGAAGCCCACTTACATGAAGAGATGTTACTATAGCACTTATACTGCCAGGAGTACAAGTTGGAAGTCAAGGAAATTTTTATAAAAGCGTAGGCGCATATCCCTTCTACTTCTCCTTAGGAAGCAAAAATCAGTTTCCTGCTCTTACAACTCATATAATAATAACAATATGTTAATATCAGAGTGGGTAACATGTCTCAAAAGAATCAGAAATGGATCCAAGAATACAGGGAAAATCTCTCTACAGAAAATAGTTAAATTTTTGTAGAGAAGTTTTTAAGATAAAACTTAAATGAAAAAAAAGGTTTAAAGTTATATAAGTTCAAGAGCTACATTCTACATGAAAATGAAAAATAACAACAGAAGAATAAGAGCGCTCTGTTACTTTTTTAAAACTTTTATTTTAGGTCCAGGTGTACATGTGCAAGTTTTTTACATAAGTAAATTGTGGGTCACAAGGGTTTGGTGTATAGATTATTTCATCACCCAGGTAATAAGGACAGTACCCCAGAGGTAGTTTTTTTTTTTTTTTTTTTTTTGAGACGGAGTCTCGCTCTGTCGCCCAGGCTGGAGTGCAGTGGCCAGATCTCAGCTCACTGCAAGCTCCACCTCCTGGGTTTACGCCATTCTCCTGCCTCAGCCTCCCGAGTAGCTGGGACTACAGGCGCCCACCACCTCGCCCGGCTAAGTTTTTGTATTTTTTTAGTAGAGATGGGGTTTCACCGTGTCAGCCAGGATGGTCTCGATCTCCTGACCTCGTGATCCGCCCATCTCGGCCTCCCAAAGTGCTGGGATTACAGGCTTGAGCCACCGCGCCCGGCCTGAGTAGTTTTTCTATCCTCTCCCTCCTCTTACTTTCTACCCTCAAGTAGGCCCCAGGGTCTGTTACTTTCTTTGTGTCCATGTATACTCAATGTTTAGCTCCCACTTATAAGTGAGAATATGCAGTATTTAGTTTTCTGTTCCTGCATTGGGTTGTTTAGGATAATGGACTCCAGCTCCATCCATGTCCCTGCAAAGAACATGATCTTGTTCTTTTTTATGGCTGTGTAGTAATCAATGGAGTATACATACCACATTTTTTAATCCATTCTACCATTGGATTTAGGTTGATCCAATATCGTTGCCATTGTGAATAGTGTTGCGATGAACATATGTCTTTATGATAGAATAATTTATATTTCTTTGAGTATACACTCAATAATGGGATTGCTGGGTCAAATATTCCTTCTGTTTTAAGTTGAGAAATCACCACACTGCTTTTCAAAATGGCTAAACTAATTTACATTCCCACTGGCAGTGCATAAGCTTTCTCTCTTCTCCACAACCTCACCAGAATCTGTTACTTTTTTACTTCTTAATAATAAGCATTCTGACTGGTGTGAAATGGTGTCTCATTTTGGTTTTGATTTGCATTTCTCTAATGATTAGTGATGTTGAGCTTTTTTTTTTTTTTTCCATATGTTTGTTGGCTGCATGTACACCTTCTTTTGAAAAAAGTCTGTTAAGTGTCCTTTGCCCACTTTTTAAAGGAGTTGTTAGTTTTCTGCTCGTCAATTTGTTCCTGATAGATTCTGGATATTAGGGCTTTGTCAGATGCATAGTTTGCATACATTTTCTCCTTTCCAGTAGGTTGTCTGTTTACTCTCTTGATAATTTCTTTTGTTGTGCAGAAGCTCTTTATTTTAGTTAGGTCTCATTTGTCAGTTATGTTTATGTTGCAATTGCTTTAGACATCTTCATCATTAAAATTTCTCCAGATCCTATGTCCAGAAGGTATTTCTTAGGTAATTGTACAGTTTAAAGAAATAGTTTTAGCTTTTACATTTATGTCCATCTTAATCCATCATAAGTTGATTTTTGTATGTACTGTAAGAAAGAGGTCCAGCTTCAGTCTTCTGCACATGGCTAGCCAATTATCCCAATACCATTTATTGAATAGGGAGTACTTTCCTTATTGCTTATTTTTGTTGACTTTGTCAGAGATCAGATGGTTGTGGTGTATGGCTTTATTTCTGAGCTCTCTATTCTGTTCCACTGGTCTATGTGTCTGTTTTTGTACCAGTACCGTGCTGTTTTGGTTACTGTAGTCTTGTAGTATAGTTTGAAATTGGGTAACGTGATGCCTCCAAAGTTGTTCTTTTGACTTAGGATTGTCTAGCTTATTTAAGCTCTTTTTAGATTCCATATGAATTTTTAACTAGATTTTTCTAATTCTGTGAATAATGTCATTTGTAGTTTGATGGAAATAACATTGAATTTATAAATTGCTTTGGATACTATGACCATGTGAATACAAATATTAAAGTAAAATTTTAAGGGAGCATAATTCAGTTCTTGGAATACTTTTAGAAGTGCTTTGAACAACTTGAGTTTGTGGATATAATTTTGCAACTAAAATTTTAAGAAATCTAAATACAGATGAAATATTTCCAGTAAACAAAATTAGCATCTGATTTAAGATGCGCTGTAATTGTAAATTATAAGTAAGATTTCAAAGATCTAATATAAAAATATAAAATATGTTAATACCTTTATATTGAGTGTATGTTGAAATAATGTATTGGAGAATTATTTTATATAAAATGTTATTAAAATTAATTTTACTTTTTTATTTTTGTTTTCTCAGTGTGGCTATTAGAAAATGTTTTATTACACATGATACTGACATTAAATTTCTATTGGATAGCACTACTTTGAGAGCTAATTTTTTTTGTCCATTTATTAACTGATTTGGCATCCATATAGTTTATTTCATGCATTCTTAAAGTTATAAGTTTCTGAAAAATCTACAATACATTTATTATTTCTATGTCATTAATGAAACCTCAATCTGTTAAAGTATTTTGCTTCAATCACTTATGATCCTAGTTGTATCATTTCATCATAATCAGCTAAATTATCCAAACATTTTGTCTACTGCATGCCCAGACTATGGTTTTATTCATATTTTGTCTGAATAATCCCTGTGTTCTACATAACCAGTTAGAAACACCAGTTGGAATCCCATAAATGAGAAGTATACCATGAATAAAAAGTTAAAAAAAGATTCTATTTCCTTGTGTCAAAGTCTTTCTGAAAATGTCAGAGACAGTCGAATATGCTTTTTTCTAAAGGAAGTCACATTAAAATAATCATATAAGAGAGTCATCATGGCTTTATCCAAGGTGGTGCATTTCAGTCATAAAGTAATTATTTGTTCTTCTATATCATGCCAAAGAAAAACAAAAAAGGAAGAAAATAAAGAAAGGGAAAGTCTAAGATCTATGAATATATATATATATTTTTGTGGAATAAATTAGGATTCCAGACAAATATTTGAAATGTAATTCTCCTGAAAATGTCTTAAAACTTTACTGATTTGTGGATTGAGTTTAATACATACTACTAGCAATTTTTTTCAGAAGTTAAAATACTCTAAAATCCAATATTAAGTCAGTGATAGCCAAAAACTTATACAAACCAAAGATTAAGGGGTAGGTGTGGTGGCTCATGCCTGTTACCAGAGCACTTTAGGAGGCCAAGATGGGCAGACCACTAGAGCTCAGGAGTTCAAGACCAACCTGGGCAACATGGTGAAACTCCATCTCTATGAAAGAATACACAAGTTGGCCAGACGTGGTGGTGCATCTCTGTAGTCCCAGCAACTCTGGAGGCTGAGGTGGGAGTATCGTTTGGGCTGAGGAAGTTGAGGATTCAGTGAGCAGTGTTTGCTCCACTGCACTCCAGCCTCAGTGACAGACCTTGTCTCAAAAAGACAAAAAAAAATTATCTCTTAAATCCATGTTTATAGCTGTTAGGTAATTTTTTTGTTTGGCGTGTAGTAAACTGTGCCTTAGAGACATTATGTTTTATCTCCTCATTTGCCTGTAAATAAAATTCATCCTAATAAAAGCAATAATAAATAATTATGATGGTGATAGTATATCATTTACATTGATCATTTCCCATTTCCCATGAACTCTGTGTTTAACATGTATTAATTTGTTCTATAACGTATTTAATATCATAACAACCACAGGAGCTAGCATAGTTATTTCCCCAGTTTCTAAATAAAAAAAAAAAAACTCTCATTATATAACAGAGAAGTTAAATTGTGAAAAGCGATATTTATATCAATAATGTTCACATTTTGTACCGTTTCTGTAAGTGTATAGCCATAAAAATAAGAAAAAATTCCCTGCTTTATTCCACTAATATTTTGGATTGTTTTCTTTTATTTTGTCAAATAAAAGCATTCACAAAACCTTCTCAATTCTTGAAATTTTCTATCCTTAGGCTTTTTCTCATATTGAACTTTTGTCTTGTTCATTCGTTTATTGATATGAAAGTATTGATATCATTCATATCATTTATTGATGTGAATTTACAGGTTTATGAAACAATTTACTGATATTTACTAACTGCCTTACTTAGGCATATTTACTAAATGCCTTCTATGTGACAGGCATTGTTCTAGGCCTTAGAGACTGCACTAAAAAAAATTAAAAATACATATCCTTTCTAGTGGAGTTTACATTTTAAGGAGGTTTGAGGCAGACAGAAAATGACTACATAAAATATAAATCTGATCTGAGTGTGAAATGTTTAATGGAGAAAGATATAACCAGAGGAGGGTGAAGCAGAATTTCATATTGAGGTCTGTGAATGTTCTTATAAATATTGTCTGATGAGTGACAGAGCAAAGACTTCAAATGTGACAATTAGGGAAGATCTAATATTGGTGAGAGAGCAAGTCAAAGTCAAGTGAATTCTTGACAAAAGGGCCTTCCAATCAAAATAAATAATCAAATATAAAAACCCTTATATGGGAGGGCAGTGCACGTGGCAAATTTAAAGAACAGCAGGGAGGCAAAGAAGATTTGCCAAAGGATTAAAAGTCAGGTGAAAGAGAAAGGTAGCAGCCATGGATAATTCAACTTTATTTTATTTATTTGATTTTTTTTCTTTTTTTTTTGCATAACTAACTGGAGAACAGAATTACCATTTATTGAAATGTGAAAGATTTCAAGTAGAGCTGGTTTTAGAAGGCAGTTCAAGAGTTCATATGGATATATTAAATGGGAGATTTCTAATAGACACCAAGAAGACATGCTAAGAAGGCCTGATGATTCTGGAGTCCAGAGAAGTCTGGACAAAAGCATAGGCATCTTCATTGTATAAATACTATTTACATCTCTGAGACTGGATAAAACCACCAGGAACTGTGTATTTCTAAAGGAAATAAGAGGTCTTAAGACTGAGCATACAACATCACAAATATTTAGAGTTTAAGGAGAACTAGTCAAAGGAACCCAAAAAAAGGCCAGTTATGTACTAGAAGAAGTAGAAGAGTATGGTTCTCAGAAATCAAATGAAGAGAACAGTGTGAGCCACTGAACCAAATTACTCCCTATGGGTCAAGAGGAAGAGCACTGGTGATCACCACCTGTAGCTTTGTGGGGGCCGGGGGCCATTGAGAAGGTCAGTGTTAATGAACTTTGGGGTAAAAAAACATACATGACGTTGGTTTAAGTGTGAATGAGAGGGGAAGAAATGAAGACAACAAATAAATAGATAACATTTTAGATTGCTTTTCTCTTCACCTATGAGAGAAAAATAGTGGCTAAAAGCACAGATTCTTGGAAACTAACTGGTCTCAAATCCTTGCTCTGGCACTCAGTAAAGCTTAGTCTTGGGTGAGTTATTTACCATGATGACACCTTATTTTCTCTACTGTAAAATGAGGAACATCATACGATGCACTTTATATGGGTGTTGTTCTAAGTGTTACATTGACAATTCAATAAAAGATAAACAGAAAAGTGCCTGATACAGAGTAATCATTTAGATGTCAAGGGGCATCATCAAGTAAATTTAACTCATCCTTCAAAGCCTGGTATGAGTTTTACTTCTTGTATAAAATCATCCCAAGTTTTCTTATCCACAGGAATTAATCTATAGTGAGGAATTAATCTATAGTGAGTGCCTTGAACCTTCTATAGTTACACCTATAGTTAAACAAATATTTCTTTGTTTACCCTGTTTTCCCTTCTTGATTTTAAGTTCCTCTAAAGCAGGTTTATATCTTATATTTTAGAGGGTGGCAAGATCAGATCTATGATCTACAATTAAGACCTATTTTCTTGTTTGAGCCTGTTTTCTTTTTGTATAACATGGGGACAATAACGTATCAATTTTTATGAGGAATTCAATATGAACACCAATGAAAAATCTGAAAGAGTACATATAGTAGATGCTCAATAAGTGTTTATTGATGTCCACAAATCTTCACGTGGGCATTCTTAAGTATACTTTTATATGGATGTGATGCACTTCCATAGATTTTCCTGAAAGACCCACATGTATAATATGTTCCTTAATATGCACATCAAGAATCTACCAAAATACTGTATTCATGAATCTTCAACTCATACTTGACTGCATTCTTGCTGTCCTTGTTTTATCCTTGTTTCAGAAAGTTGTTTGATTTTTTTCTTTAACTGCCAGTTGCCCAGATAGAATGGGATAGTCTTCACTCACTTATTGGAGTATATAAAAAGAATTCTGCAGAAATCTTGGCCTCAAATGTAAGGAATTGCCAAACTAATCAAAGTTTGGCAGTTATGGCAGAGCTGCAGAGAAGGCAATAAACTACTTTTGTGGGTAATTAAGTGGTAAAAAAAGAGAGAGAGAAAAGTGAGACATTTGATTAGGACAAAAGTAATTTACATTGAGAAATTTCAATGCCACATACAATTTTCTGATTGTAGTAGAAGAAACTTAAAAGTAAAGAAGGCACCATTTTTAAAAAGAAAAAAAAGGAAGGAATTACTTCCTACTTACAAACTGAAAATTACTATGGCAATTTGTAGATACCATTAGGAGGTAGTAATGTGATTCAACACTATTATCCATTTTAGGAAGACTGGGTGGTATTTGCATAAAGTGCATTCATGTTGTCAAAATGTATTTTCTAGCACAATTTTTTTTTTCAGTCTACCTTTAACACTACTGTGAATACAGAATAAATATAACTGGGACTCTTTATAACTCTGATGTGAACATTAAAGATGTCTACCTTGTAAGATGAGTAATGTAATAAATGGTATGTTTCGTGTATAATGTTTCTTTGTGTGTGTTGGGGTTTGAATAAGGGCACAATGGCTAGAATGAAAAGAATTCTAGTATACTTAAATATTAAATATGATTTGATGGATCAATGAATTTGTGCATGCTACACATGTATATTTAATGACTACTACATCAAGCACTATTCTACAGCTAGGAATTCAGAGGAATAAAACAGATCAGGACTCTTCCCTTCTCTAAGGGAGATACATAATAAATAAGAAAACAAATAGACACATGTTATAATTTCAAATTTCAATATGTGTATCTACTAGTCCATTCTCACATTGCTATTAAGAACTACCTGAAGGGCCCGGCGTGGTGGCTCATGCCTGTAATCATAGCACTTTGGGAGGCTGAAGCAGGTGGATCACCTTAGGTCAGGAGTTCGAGACCAGCCTGGCAAACATAGCGAAACGCCATCTCTACTAAAAATACAAAAATTAGGCATGGTGGTAGACACCCATAATCCCAGCTACTCAGGAGGCTGAGATAGGAGAATTGCTTGCATCTGGGAGGCAGAGGTTGCAGTGAGCAGAGATCGTACCACTGCACTACAGGTTGGCTTCAGAGAGAGACTCCATCTAAAAAAAAAAAAAAAAAGGTTTAATTGGCTCACAGTTCCACAGGCTGTACAGAAACATCGCTAAGGAGGTCTCAGGAAACCTACCATTTATGGAGGAAGGCAAAAGGGAATCCTGCCCGTCCTACATGGCTAGAGCAGGAGGAAGAGAGTGAAGTAGGAAGTGCTACACGTTTTTAAAGATCCAGATTTCCTGAGAGAACCCACTCATGAGCCAGCACTAGGGGAATGGTGCTGAACCATTAGAAACCACCCCCATGATCTAATCACCTCCGACCCAAACCCACCTCCAACACTTGGGATCAAGATTCAACACGAGATTTTGGTGGGGACACAGAGCCAAACCATATCAGTATATAAAACACATAAGACATGGTAAAGCATTAGAGAATACTTTGAGGAGTGATGGAGTAGGATTTTAAGGAGGATGGAGTAGATATTTGGGGAGGGCAAGCAGCGAGGACATGAGCCTTGAAAATAGATAGGAAGAGAAGTCCTAATTTGAAAATGAGCATGGCTTGTTTGAAGATCAGGATGGTTGAAGCAGAGTAAACACAGAAGATAGTTGGGGGGGAGATCTAAGAGGTAATCAGGGCCAGTCCAGTGAGGAGAGTTTAATACAATCCTAAGAGTGATGAGAAAATATGATATATCCAGGGTCATATTTTTGAAAAAGAAATTCTATTACAAAAGAGATGTACTATTTTTAAGCTATTGCAAAGTGCATCATTCCAGAGACTTTCCTGTGTATCATCCCCTAGGACTGATCCTCAAACCACCCAGTTAGGTAATTATTACCTCTCTTTTATAGTTGAAGACACTAAGGTTCTCAAGGGTTAATCAACTTTTGAAAGTCAGTGGTGGAGCTGCCACAGCAAGCTGACTTTGTGTGACTCCAATCTCTATTTTATCCTCGTTTATCTATAGCATACTGCCATCCAAAGTTCCATTGTGTTCTCTGCATCTACCAGCGTTTATAAAGATGCAAAAGCAAATCAAAATAAAGAAGCACTTTTGTAAGGGAGCTAAATTAGGATGCATATTATGATGCTAGGTTTTCCATATTCATTATTAATTTAATTATCATTACAATTTTGTAAGATGAAGACATTATTATTTCTGTCTCATGGATATGGGAAGGCAAGGATCGTGGAATATATCTGATCTAACCAAGGTCACATAACCATTATGGTAGACTCAGAGGAGGATTATCATTCTGTCTAATTTCCAGGCCAACGGTCTTCAAAAAGAGTAGCCTATACAGAAATGATGATATTCTACTTATTCATTATATCTCTGTTTGCATTTGTGCTGTAATTACCTTGCTAAGGTAGAAAGTTGTGATGTCTGTGTTAAACTCTAAGCTTCACTGCCACAAAAGCACTCTGTAGCCTCTCAGTTACCTAAACCTTCAGAATTCCCTCAACGGCCACAAAGACACTTAGAACTTCTTATCAATGAAGTTATAATGAATTGAAGGCAGACAATGAAAATGGGCAGGACACGTAGAAGCTCTTTTGAGAAACTTCGCATTGTAAATACTTGCCCAACTTACTAGTTTGAACCTCTAGAAATTGGAAATTAGACAGTGCTCTTTTGATGGATAACCAGGAGAAAATGGTCTGATTCTGTCCTGGCTAAAACAGCAAATGAATTATTTGTACGAGATCATCTCTGGTTCTGTTTGAAATGTCTCATCACATCTAAACAAGCTTAAATTAGGAGTGATTTCTAATATTCCATATATTTTAGTAAGGAGTTCCCATTTTACATGTAAGTGTGGGTGGGATTTTATTGCCACTATCAACAAGATCGAGATTACTTTCCTGCTTTAGATTTTGTTCTTGTTTACCATATGCTTTATTCTGTCTGATATTTATCACTGGTATTGCCAAGAAAGAACAAAGAAACACTATTATCTAGCATCTTCACACTAAAAGCCCTATTTTTCTCTTTTATTTGAAATTCTGCTGAAGCATTCTTCAGTTCTCATGTTTTCCTTCCAAAAATGTTACAGCTAAAGTGAAACATGAGACTTCATTTCAGCAATCATTAAAGCAGTTTCTACAGCGAATCAAAGAATCACAAAGACATGAATCCTGTTTTTTGGAACCAGGAAAAAGGTTAAGGTCACTGAGAAGACTGAATATTCTGCCTAAGCCATTTGGTATTAGACTCAACAGACTGAAGCTAGGAATCCAAGAGATTTTTTTTCAGGGTGCAATTGCAAGTGTTAATTTTGGAGCTACCAATCCCCCAAGAACAAGCACTAAGAAAAAAAAATAAACAAAAAAAGAACATTTTGGAAGACACTGATGCATACAATGTATGTAAGGGACATTCACCTATCAAGTCAAGCTAATTAACCTAAAAGAACTTAAGTCACAGTCGTAGACAAGCACTTTAGTAAGGGGTCAAAAGTAAGTGATGAGCATGCACAGATAAAATTCCAAAACTAAAAAAAAATTCAAACAAGGGTTGAATTTTTGGTGGCATATATCAATGATTTGTAATACTTCAGAATATTCTTAAAAAGTAGAAGGAGACCCTCAAAATCCCTCTAATTTTTAAACTAAGGAAAAATATGTCACTCTTTGTATTGTTAGATTTCTTACTTGTTCAAGATTAGGTATCTAGTTAAAGATAAATGAAGACGGTATAAAAGAACAATTGAATAATCTAATTTGGTAATATGGACACAAGAATCAGGAAGGGTTGTTCAATGTTTAAAAGAAGTAGGAAGAAAAGAAAACAAGAAGTGTGCAAAAAGGCCACAAGATCCTATGTTTAAAAAATTTCACTTTTAAGTAAATATATATGGAAGAGAAATTAATAAATATATCCTACAAAAATACATGCAAGAATGTTTATTCATTATATCCTCAGACAAGGAACACCCCGATTGTCCATCAACAGGAGGCTGGAAAAAAACGGTGGCATTTGTATACATTGGGATACTGAGATACTACGCAAGAATGAAAAGGAAAAAACGACTGACACACAAAGCGTCTTGGACACAATTTTGATATTCTGAGGCATGAGTAAAGTGAGATATAAAAACTACATATTATGTCTGTATTACTATGTAGTCTTTACTAATACACACATAATTATACTAATATAATATTAATATCCATATAATTATATTTATATGAAGTAGAAAGAGTCCAAATTGATTAATGGTGGAAGAAATCTGCATAGTCAGGTCACCTATGGAGTGTGGCCGGGTATTTACTGGGAAAGAGAAGCACCAAGAAATATTTTTGGGTGCTTAAAATGTTTATCTTAATCTGGAAGACAATTACATGAATGTAGACAAATGTTAAAAACACAAATTTGAGTACATTTTTTGCACCTTTTGCATGTATTTATACTCAATTTTTTTTAAGTAGAAGAAATATCAAGGGCTTTAAAAAACAAAAAACAAAAAAGAATGCCATAGCGGTCTGTAATTCCCAAGACAGTGTGCCAACAAACAAACCAAAGGAAAGTGCGTGAAGCAGAAGGGCATAGCTTTTAGCCTCCTCTTCCTCCCCTTCCAGTGATTCTCAGTATCACTATCCCTTGAAGGATGATTAAAGCGTTTGATTATCCTGCAGGCAACATATTTCCTGCTCTAACCCTGCCTGAAACAGATTGGGTCCTTTTTCACAGACAACAGATCTACAAGGACATTATTACATTGTGTCCAGTGGATATGCTTGTACTATGACTCAGTGTGCCATAGAACATCTTTGAATCCATTCACTCACTATTGTTTAGCATTCTCTGTAAGTTATGAGATAAAGGTACACTTAGGGAGATGGCATTAGAGGGTGAAGCAGAGGTTTAAGCATGTAGAGCCTTATGTAAGCTGAAAGCGGCAGGGTGCTGTTGAAGAGTGTTCAGCAAGTGAGTGAGCTGATAGATTTGCAGTTTAGGAAGACTAAACTGGCAATGGTGTGGAGAATATCTTAAATGTGGCAGGTGGAGCACTTAGGATAAAATCACAGAAATCCAAAGACTTAATGACAAGGGCCTGGATTATGTAACTGGCAGAGGAAATTGAAAAGAGGAAATAGTTATGAATGCCACAAAGGAGAAAAAAGATATATCAGGATCTAGTAGTTTATCATACAGAGATGTGTGAAATACAAAATGAATTAGGCAGTCTCTGGACTCTGGTTCTTACATGTTTTACCTGGGTTACAAATTGTACATGGACTACCACTTTAAATCTGCAAGGAATCCTATGAAGAAAGTTGTATTAGCATTCACAGATTGTCAATGAGCATACTGAAGCACAAAAAGCTGAAGAAACTTACCCAAAGTTTCCCAGCCAGAAGTCATAGAACGAGATTTTTACCTAGACGAGGCACTCCTGTTGCATACTCATAATCAGTAAAATAAAAAATAGTTGTCCGGGCAGAGGGAGAAATTAAATTAGATTAGGGAAAGGACAAGATAGCCAAAGTAATTGCCTGTGAGAGACAATCAAAGAGCAGGATATCAAAGAAAAGACATCAGAGAACTAAAGGGCAATTTGTTGTTCCAAGAAAACATGGCGGAAATATGAAGAATTATGAATAATAGAGTCAGTGGTGAAGGCAGGGACTAGATGATGGAAAGCCTTAAGGGCCATACTAAAAATGGTGGGTCAAGTTCAGTGGTTCCCACCTGTAATCCTAGCACTTTGGGAGGCTGAGGCAGATAGATCACTTGAGTCCCAAAGTTCAAGACCAGCCTAGGCAGCATGGCGAAACTCAATCTCTATAAGAAATTTAAAAATTAGCTGAGTGTGGAGTGGTGCACACCTGTAGTTCCTGCTCCTTGGGAGGTTGAGGCAAGAGGATTGCTTGAACATGGGGAGTTTCAGGCTGCAGTGAGCCACGAATGTGCCACTGCATTCCAGCCCAGGAGACAGAGTGAGGCCTTGTCTCAAATAAAGTATAAAAAAATAAATAAAAAGAAAAATGGTGGACTTGTTCATGAGGACGGAAAATAGTTGAACCACGGCAATTATGACAACTTCAATTTCTAAAAGACTTTAGCTTTTAAGTTTCCAAATACGATATTGGGTGAGTTATGTGGTATCTTTGAATTTCACTAACTCTGTTTTTAAGTGGGAACATTTGGCAAGGATTAAATATAAAGCTCTTTGTAGATTTAAAAATTATCTAAACTTTATTTACATACTTATATTCTGCCTTACTCTAGAAAGAATCTGTGGTCTGAGGTTGCTTATAAAATACACGTAATACCAGAAAAAGCTAAGTGAGAAAAGGCAAGGAATTGCTATTATTGCTTATGTTGTTGAGAAAAAGCACAAGCATTCCTTGATACCAGGCACAAGTGGCAGTTCTGTCTTACTGCATATTTTACCTATTCTTTAATTCCAGCTTGGCATTTGTTTCTGGATATAACATAGGAATTATTCACAGATGTAAGTTTTTTTTTTTTCTTTACACAAGAATCAGGGATTCATGACCAGTTGGAAATGTAATAAAAGCAGATGCAGAAAGTATGAAGACAGGAGGCTTGCGGAACAAAGGATGGGAACTGAGCACATTGAACAACAACAACAACAACAAAGTGCATTTGACATTGAATTTCCTCCAGGAGGCTAAAAATAACTGAACCGTTGAAATCTCGCAAAGCCGATCTGATCCCATTGGAAAAATATATTGAGCTTGTTTGTTTGTTCTCTCTCTACCTCCTTAACCAGAATGTGCTGAAGTTATGATTTTAAGCAGCCTTATGGTGATGCTTCTGTAGAACAGCCCCAGTGGAGCAGGCATGAAGGAAGGTTAAGGGGGAGAAAGGAAATGCCCATGCATCACTTTCAAAATATTGCCGAGTAACTTGCATCACTTCATAAATATATTTACCAGGTGAGCACTGGAATAATATAAATTTAGAACAGGCAACACATGAAGTTACATTAGCAACTTATTTGTCAAATTAAAAGTATGGGACTTTTTTCCTTGTTGGTTTTTATTTTAATGAATTGAAACTTTGTCTAGTTCTTTCAGTTTGAAATAGGCCCTGCTTATACACAGTAGGTGAGCAAATGTACTGGGCCCCTGTACAGCCAATCTGTCTGTTTTCTGATCAATACTGACTGCTGTAGCTGAATGGATTGTGCAGCAATTCTTTAGGCAACCACAGTTAACAGACTACAAGATATATATATATATTTCAAATATATGCATAACTGTCACTTAAACTGCTAAACTGATCAATAGACCATGCCTACATCTTTGATTAGTACATCACTTAAAACCCTTGTTTTGTGATTTTCTTCCTCCCTGCCTCCCTCCCAGTCTTCTCCCTCCCTCTGTATCCCTCTTTCTTCCTTTTATCTTCCTTTCTTTCTTTCTTCCTTCTTCATGGAAGAAAAGATGTAGTCTGTGCCGTTTATTTGGGAATATCCAAGTAATTGCTGGTATGTTTTGGTTTGTTTAATTTCATCATGATAGTTTGCCCATCACAGGTTTAGGCAATCTTACAGTATTCCTTATATATAGATCAATAATGTTTATTGATTTCTTAAGGAGAATCCTGGTGGCAAAAACTTTTAAGAAAATTAAATGCTTCCAATGCGATCCCTCCCCCCATACCTGATGTAAATGACGAGTTGATGGGTGCTGAGGAGTTGATGGGCGCAGCACACCAACATGGCACAAGTATACATATGTAACAAACCTGCACATTATGCACATGTACCCTAGAACTTAAAGTATAATAATAATAATAATAAATTAATTAAAAAAAGAAAATTAAATGCTTATAGTAATATATATATATATACACACACACACATATATAGATTGCATATTTCAATGACTATAAGGAAGAATTCTCTCCCCTTCATATATGTGAGACAGAAAAAGATTCCTGATTAATTTTGAACATCTCTCTCTTCATATTCACTTTGATCTGGGATTCAGCTGCCGTTTTGTCAGCACAGGGCTATAGGGGAGGAACTCTCTCTCCACTGTCTGAAGATGGAATATTGGATGAATCCTACATCTTATTTCTCCAGCTGGAGTCCTAGATATTGGTAGGAGGGGACATGGGATAAATTTTGTTTGCTTCAGCTAAACTTACAGTTCATTAGCGCCTTAGTACTAGTAATCTCACTTCATTAAATGTGTTTATTTGGGAGTGTCAGCTTTCCTTTTGAAATGTCCTTAAATAATAACTGTGGCCCCTTTAAGGCTGATGCTTCACACAAGTGAAGAATGGAGTTTTGCTGCAACAGGCAATGAGACCATTAGTGCTTTAATCTAAAATGAGCAGCCCAGGGTCATTTGGATAGTTCAAATTGAGAGATTAAAGCTCTTATCTCATGCTGTGAAATGTAATGTACAACTTGTAGCCTAGTCTTTGTGAGCGCATTTCAGAAGAATTTTTATGAGTTTCCAAATCTAGAAAAAGGCCCTATCTTGTTTTTTATTTTGTTTTTTTTTTTTAAATAAATGCAGTAATAAGCTAGTGATGTCACTGATGATAGTAAGGTGAGAATAAACACATTAAAATAAAAGCAATGATTGGAGATCTCTTCCAGGCATTGGCAAATAATTATATTAAAAAATAGACATCACACACACGCAAACAAGCACTTACCTTGCAACAGCTCAGAATATGTAAAATGATCAAATTCTAACACTAAAGTATTAGTGTACAGTTCATTGTAATATAAGTACTGTGCCCACTAAATAACTGTCTGTATGACAGTTATTATGATTATTAATTCTTTAGCTACATTCTCAGTCAAATAAAATGTCGCATAACCAACTCAAAAATGCTGTGCTTACCTTAGAAACTCGAAATGAAATTTCAACTCTTCAGATTTGTGTCAGGGTCTGAAAGTAAACATTGCACAAGAAGATCTTTTTTGCTCATTTGGTGAGTAATATTTCTAGTGGGTTCCTACTCTTGATTTCACTGACCTCCAGGGAAATCAATTTAACTGATATTTTTCAAATAAACATATCCCAGGAAGCAACTCTCTCCGTTTCCTGTTGAGGTAGTTTATGCCGGCAAAATACATGAAGATATTTTAATAGAAACAAGAAACAACTGAACTATTTATATATTATGATACATTATTTTAAGAGAGTATATTCACTGGTATTCTGATTTTATATTCTCACATTTACATGAACATAATCACTGACATTTCTGGCTATCTCTCCATAATTATTTCATGAAAAATTTTTCTTTTAATTCAGTATTTAAGTCACATATTTGAGAACGTGGAAGTCTCATTTTTAATGCATATTACACAGAACATTTTCAGTAAGTGTGTCTATGATTATTGCTGCAGGTGTCCCCTCTTCTTTTGTCCTTTTTCAATATCATCAACAAGGTATGATAGGAGAGTAACAGAAGATCTTCTTAGTACCACAGAGAAAAATTCAAGATTTTCAACAAACTAAACCTATAATGACCAACAAATTGTTAGGACACAATAGTGGTAAACTGCAGTTTTTGAGCATTAAACTGGCACATTCAAAATAAGGCAACTAACGTTTTGATGAATGGCTTTTAGTTAGAAATATACTGGTCATTCGTTCACTTAGCAGATACTCAGTGAGAATCTACTATGTGTGAGACACTTTTTAAGATCTGGGAATTAAAGAAAGTGTTAAAGAAGACAAAGTATCTGATATCATCATAAAAAAATATTGGGAATTTCTGTGGATGATGTGTAATGACTAATAACAGAACAATACTCTTGTTAAGCACAACCACACACACACACCAAAAATAAACTACAGAGAATAATAATTTTAAAAAATCTGTTTGAGGACAGCAGAAAGGTAGATATACAATGAGAACTAGATGGGCTAGCATTCCGGATAGAGTAGAACCTCAAACAGGCTCCAATCATATGAAGACAGTTTCACCCTGATGGAATTTTCTGAATATGGATATGGGCACAAAGCAGAGAATTTACCCACTGAGGGCTGTTGCTGGTGTTCAAACTTTGGGCAGAGGCTTTGAAGGGTGGGCTCAAGAATATAAATGGTCGCCATATTGGTGCATTGGCCATGTTCTGGGACAATATAGGTTGGAAGGGTAAAATCCTAAGAAAAATGATAGTGAAAAAAAAAAGTGAAGCTGTCAAGTCTCCAGAGACAAACGGAGTTCCATATACATCAGGGGCTGGAGGCCCTAAAGAAAACCAGGCTCTGTTGAAAACCCAGACAGGCAGGTAATAACAAAGGAAAAACTGATCCTTACTAAGAGAACAACCTAGCCACTACTAAGCATAGATTAATGCAAGCGGTTCACAATCTACAAATTTAATAAATCAGAAGGCAAATACCTCTCTGGAAGATGATTGTCTTGGCATAAAATTATTTAAGCAGAATTTCAGATATAATAAAAAATTACCTCACATGTTATAACACAGGCAGCATGCCTAAAATCTCAGAGAGGTAACAGACAAGACATGTGAATTCATAAATGTTTCAGAAATTGGATTTAATTATAAAGGACAATATAATTACAACAAAATTTTCAAGAATACAGAATAAACATGAAGACACAGATGAAATATGGATAATTTAACCAGATAATTGTTATCTTCAAAATAATCAAAAGGGAATTTTAGAATGCAAGTATATTTCAATATTTTAAAATCAATGTAAATCAGCACATCAATAGACTAAACAGAACAAAGATTATCCCAAAAGATAAAGAATAAATGTATCACATTATTCAATATATATTCATGATACAAATGTTCAGCAAACTGAGAATAAACCTGTTCAAGGAAGTCTACAAAAACCTGTGGCTAACATAATGTACAATGGCAAGAAGACAATGATACCCTCTCCCAACCTTCCTATCAAACATCATACTGGAAGTCTTATGCAGTGCAATAAGCCATTGAAAATAAATAAAATGTAGACAAATTGGAGGGAAAGAAAAAAACACTTTCTTCATTCTTATGATGCCATCCCTATGTAGAAATTGCAAAAAAGTACATACAAAAAAGCATACTAGAACTAAAAAGTGATTTTCCAGGTCACAAGATACAAGCTAATTATTCAAAAATTAATTGTATATCTCTATATTAGCAATGAATGGTTGAAAGTCGACTTCTTTTCAAAAAGTAGCAGTTATAATATCTCTACAAAAACATGAAATAGTTACATGAAATCAGACAAAATGTATGCAGGATTTTGATGACAAAAACTATTAACCATTGATAAAATTAATCAAAATAAATACTAAGTAAATGCAGAGATATACTGTGTTCCTGAATTAGATGACTACATATTGTTAGCACGCAAATTCTTCCCAAACTAACCTATAGATTTAATGCAGTCCCAATCAAACCTCAGCCAAAATGGTCATATTAGTGTACTAGCTAATTTTAAGTTTTATATGGAAAGGCAATAACCTGAAATAGTAAAAATGATCATGAAAAAGACCAGAACTCATTAGATCTAATTTTAAGACTTAGTATACTAGAACAGTGAATAAGACAGCATGACATAGTCCTATACACAAAATTAACCCAAAATGGATGATGAATCCAAATATGATAACAAAAAACAAACATTTTAAAAGATAACCTAGTAAGAAATCCTTACAATATGAGATAAAGTGTGTATTTTTTAGATAGAATACTAAAATTATGATTCACATACACCAAAAATTTGAAACCTCTGCTCTTTGAAAGATATCATTTAAAAATGGAAAAGAAGAAAATTAAGATAACTCACAAACTGTAAGAAAATATTTTCAAATCATATATCTGTTTAAAAATTGTGTCCAGAATACATAAAGTAATTCCAAAACTAAAAAATGCAAAAATAACCAACCCATTAAAATAATGGCCATATAATTTGGGAAAATATTTCACCAAAAATATATATAGATAGCAAACGCAATTTTCTCAATATTATTAACCATTTTGGAAATGGAATTCAAACCCATAATGTAATACTAAGAAACATCTATTAGAATGGTTGAAAATGAACAACAAAAGCAATAAATACTGACATGCCAACTCATACCTGTAATCCAGCTCTTTGGGAGGCTGAGGCAGGTGGATAATGAGGTTAGGAGTTCGACACTAGCCTTGCCAAGTTGGTGAAACCCTGTCTCTACTAAAAATACAAAAATTAGCTAGGCGTGGTGGCACACACCATAATCCTAGCTACTCGGGAGGCTGAGGTAGGAGAATTGCTTGAACCCAGGAGGTGGAGGTTGCAGTGAGGCAAGATTGCACTTCTGTACTCCAGCCTGGGCTATAAGAGTGAAAGTCTGTCTTTAAAAAAAAAAAAAAAAAAGATGCAAAATAAATAGAACTCTGATATATTTTTGGTTTAAATGCTGCAAAATGGCTAAAACTACTTTAAGAAACCATTTGATAATATTTCATAACATTAGACCTATCCCACTCACAGGTATTTATACAAGTAAAATAAAAAATGTATGGTCACATCAAAAGCATGTATGTAAATGCTTATAGAGGCATTATTCATTATTAACAGCAATTAATAAAAAGCCATATGTTCTTTAGTATTGCCTGTGACATATTTGCGCAATGAATTACTACTCAACAGCAAGTACTGGTACTGCAACATCATGAATGAACATCATAGGCATCACACTAAGTGAAAGAAAGTAGACTTTGAGTCTACCTACAGACTGCACACTGTATCATATTCTTTACATTGGAAAAGGCAAAATTACTCAGACAGTAAAAATATTGGTGCTGGCCAGAGGATGAGGAGAAAGATTGACTCTGAAGAGGCATTGGAGAATTTTTTAATACTATACAACTATTGTATACCTTGATTGTGGTTGTGTCTACATGAATACATGATTCATCAAAAGTTGCAGAATTGTGAATGAAGAAAGATAGATTCTATTGCATATATCTTAATTTATAAAATTAAAACAAACACATCTGCTTCTTTTCTATGTTTATAGAAAAATTGATGATCTTAATAGGTGAAATAAAAGCATTTGATGAAGTTCGACATCTATAAATACTTAAAAACATCTCATAGCATACTGTAATTAGAAAGGAACTTCCTTAATCCAATAAAGAGTATCTACATAAAACCTTTAACAAACAACAGACATAATGGTGAACAGGAGTAATCAGTAAAAGAAAGAAAGAAAAAGTTTCACTTCTGGAAACGTAGAAATAACCTTATAACAATTTGCATTTAACATGAAGTGTACATAGAAAATCAAGAAAAACTTTGAGTTTTAATAAGTGATTGAGCAAGGTTTCAAGTTAAATTGTAAATATACAACAATTTTATTGTTATACACCACTCATGAATAGTAATGAAATTTTTGAGAATTATATATGGCTTACAATGTCATTAAAAAGCTTCAAGCATCTAACAATAAATATAATAAAATATTATAAAAGCTCCGTATGAAATAACACAAATCAACATCAGGAAATTTTAAATAGCAAAATAATTGGAGAAATATTGCCTGTTCAGTTAATGGAATATGCAATATTGCTAAGAAGTTAAATATCTGGTCATTCTTCTATAAAATCTCACTCAAAGATCAAAACTTTTGGTTTGTTTTTGTTTTTGCTTTAAATGTGAAAATCAGGCAGACGCAAACGACTCTGTCTGACAGCTTTGAAGAGAGCAGTGGATCTCCCAACACGGAGGTTGAGATCTGAGAAGGGAAAGACTCCCTGCTCAAGTGGGTCCCTGACCCCTGAGTAGCCTAACTGGGAGACATCCCCCACTAGGGGCAGTCTGACACCCCACACCTCACAGGGTGGAGTACACCCCTGAGAGGAAGCTTCCAAAGCAAGAATCAGACAGGTACACTCGCTGTTCAGAAATATTCTATCTTCTGCAGCCTCTGCTGCTGATACCCAGGCAAACAGGGTCTGGAGTGGACCTCAAGCAATCTCCAACAGACCTACAGCTGAGGGTCCTGACTGTTAGAAGGAAAACTATCAAACAGGAAGGACACTTACACCAAAACCCCGTCAGAACATCACCATCACCAAAGACCAGAGGCAGATAAAACCACAAAGATGGGGAAAAAGCGGGCAGAAAAGCTGGAAATTCAAAAAATAAGAGCACATCTCCCCCGGCAAAGGAGCGCAGCTCATCGCCAGCAACGGATCAAAGCTGGACGGAGAATGACTGACGAGATGAGAGAAGAAGGCTTCAGTCCATCAAATTTCTCAGAGCTAAAGGAAGAATTACGTACCCAGCGCAAAGAAACTAAAAATCTTGAAAAAAAAGTGGAAGAATTGATGGCTAGAGTAATTAATGCAGAGAAGGTCATAAACGAAATGAAAGAGATGAAAACCATGACACGAGAAATACGTGACAAATGCACAAGCTTCAGTAACCGACTCGATCAACTGGAAGAAAGAGTATCAGCGATTGAGGATCAAATGAATGAAATGAAGCGAGAAGAGAAACCAAAAGAAAAAAGAAGAAAAAGAAATGAACAAAGCCTGCAAGAAGTATGGCATTATGTAAAAAGACCAAATCTACGTCTGATTGGGGTGCCTGAAAGTGAGGGGGAAAATGGAACCAAGTTGGAAAACACTCTTCAGGATATCATCCAGGAGAACTTCCCCAACCTAGTAGGGCAGGCCAACATTCAAATCCAGGAAATACAGAGAACACCACAAAGATACTCCTCGAGAAGAGCAACTCCAAGACACATAATTGCCAGATTCACCAAAGTTGAAATGAAGGAAAAAATCTTAAGGGCAGCCAGAGAGAAAGGTCGGGTTACCCACAAAGGGAAGCCCATCAGACTAACAGCAGATCTCTCGGCAGAAACTCTCCAAGCCAGAAGAGAGTGGGGGCCAATATTCAACATTCTTAAAGAAAAGAATTTTAAACCCAGAATTTCATATCCAGCCAAACTAAGTTTCATAAGTGAAGGAGAAATAAAATCCTTTACAGATAAGCAAATGCTTAGAGATTTTGTCACCACTAGGCCTGCCTTACAAGAGACCCTGAAGGAAGCACTCAACATGGAAAGGAACAACCGGTACCAGCCATTGCAAAAACATGCCAAAATGTAAAGACCATCGAGGCTAGGAAGAAACTGCATCAACTAACGAGCAAAATAACCAGTTAATATCATAATGGCAGGATCAAGTTCACACATAACAATCTTAACCTTAAGTGTAAATGGACTAAATGCTCCAATTAAAAGACACAGACTGGCAAACTGGATAAGGAGTCAAGACCCATCAGTCTGCTGTATTCAGGAGACCCATCTCACATGCAGAGACATACATAGGCTCAAAATAAAGGGATGGAGGAAGATTTACCAAGCAAATGGAGAACAAAAAAAAGCGGGGGTTGCAATACTAGTCTCTGATAAAACAGACTTTAAACCATCAAAGATCAAAAGAGACAAAGAAGGCCATTACATAATGGTAAAGGGATCAATTCAACAGGAAGAGCTAACTATCCTAAATATATATGCACCCAATACAGGAGCACCCAGATTCATAAAGCAAGTCCTTAGAGACTTACAAAGAGACTTAGACTCCCATACAATAATAATGGGAGACTTCAACACTCCACTGTCAACATTAGACAGATCAACGAGACAGAAAGTTAACAAGGATATCCAGGAATTGAACTCATCTCTGCAGCAAGCAGACCTAATAGACATCTATAGAACTCTCCACCCCAAATCAACAGAATATACATTCTTCTCAGCACCACATCGTACTTACTCCAAAATTGACCACGTAATTGGAAGTAAATCACTCCTCAGCAAATGTAGAAGAACAGAAATTGTAACAAACTGTCTCTCAGACCACAGTGCAATCAAACTAGAACTCAGGACTAAGAAACTCAATCAAAACCGCTCAACTACATGGAAACTGAACAACCAACTCCTGAATGACTACTGGGTACATAACGAAATGAAGGCAGAAATAAAGATGTTCTTTGAAACCAATGAGAACAAAGATACAACATACCAGAATCTCTGGGACACATTTAAAGTAGTATGTAGAGGGAAATTTATAGCACTAAATGCCCACAAGAGAAAGCAGGAAAGATCTAAAATTGACACTCTAACATCGCAATTAAAAGAACTAGAGAAGCAAGAGCAAACTCATTCGAAAGCTAGCAGAAGGGAAGAAATAACTAAGATCAGAGCAGAACTGAAGGAGATTGAGACACAAAAAACCCTCCAAAAAATCAATGAATCCAGGAGTTGGTTTTTTGAAAAGATCAACAAAATTGACAGACCACTAGCAAGACTAATAAAGAAGAAAACAGAGAAGAATCAAATCGACGCAATTACAAATGATAAAGGGGATATCACCACCGACCCCACAGAAATATAAACTACCATCAGAGAATACTATAAACACCTCTACGCAAATAAACTGGAAAATCTAGAAGAAATGGATAATTTCCTGGACACTTACACTCTTCCAAGACTAAACCAGGAAGAAGTTGAATCCCTGAATAGACCAATAGCAGGCTCTGAAATTGAGGCAATAATTAATAGCCTACCAACCAAAAAAGGTCCAGGACCAGATGGATTCACAGCTGAATTCTACCAGAGGTACAAGGAGGAGTTGGTACCATTCCTTCTGAAACTATTCCAATCAATAGAAAAAGAGGGAATCCTCCCTAACTCATTTTATGAGGCCAACATCATCCTGATACCAAAGCCTGGCAGAGACACAACAAAAAAAGAGAATTTTAGACCAATATCCCTGATGAACATTGATGCAAAAATCCTCAATAAAATACTGGCAAACTGGATTCAGCAACACATCAAAAAGCTTATCCACCATGATCAAGTGGGCTTCATCCCTGGGATGCAAGGCTGGTTCAACATTCGCAAATCAATAAACATAATCCAGCATATAAACAGAACCAAAGACAAGAACCACATGATTATCTCAATAGATGCAGAAAAGGCTTTTGACAAAATTCAACAGCCCTTCATGCTAAAAACGCTCAATAAATTCGGTATTGATGGAACGTACCTCAAAATAATAAGAGCTATTTATGACAAACCCACAGCCAATATCATACTGAATGGGCAAAACTGGAAAAATTCCCTTTGAAAACTGGCACAAGACAGAGATGCCCTCTCTCACCACTCCTATTCAACATAGTGTTGGAAGTTCTGGCTAGGGCAATTAGGCAAGAGAAAGAAATCAAGGGTATTCAGTTAGGAAAAGAAGAAGTCAAATTGTCCCTGTTTGCAGATGACATGATTGTATAATTAGAAAACCCCATTGTCTCAGCCCAAAATCTCCTTAAGCTGATAAGCAACTTCAGCAAAGTCTCAGGATACAAAATTAATGTGCAAAAATCACAAGCATTCTTATACACCAGTAACAGACTAACAGAGAGCCAAATCAGGAATGAACTTCCATTCACAATTGCTTCAAAGAGAATAAAATACCTAGGAATCCAACTTACAAGGGATGTAAAGGACCTCTTCAAGGAGAACTACAAACCACTGCTCAGTGAAATCAAAGAGGACACAAACAAATGGAAGAACATATCATGCTCATGGATAGGAAGAATCAATATCGTGAAAATGGCCATACTGCCCAAGGTAATTTATAGATTCAATGCCATCCCCATCAAGCTACCAATGAGTTTCTTCACAGAATTGGAAAAAGCTGCTTTAAAGTTCATATGGAACCAAAAAAGAGCCCGCATCTCCAAGACAATCCTAAGTCAAAAGAACAAAGCTGGAGGCATCACGCTACCTGACTTCAAACTATACTACAAGGCTACAGTAACCAAAACAGCATGGTACTGGTACCAAAACAGAGATATAGACCAATGGAACAGAACAGAGTCCTCAGAAATAATACCACACATCTACAGCCATCTGATCTTTGACAAACCTGAGAGAAACAAGAAATGGGGAAAGGATTCCCTATTTAATAAATGGTGCTGGGAAAATTGGCTAGCCATAAGTAGAAAGCTGAAACTCGATCCTTTCCTTACTCCTTATACGAAAATTAATTCAAGATGGATTAGAGACTTAAATGTTAGACCTAATACCATAAAAATCCTAGAGGAAAACCTAGGTAGTACCATTCAGGACATAGGCATGGGCAAGGACTTCATGTCTAAAACACCAAAAACAACAGCAGCAAAAGCCAAAATTGACAAATGGGATCTAATTAAACTAAAGAGCTTCTGCACTGCAAAAGAAACTACCATCAGAGTGAACAGGCAACCTACAGAATGGGAGAAAATCTTTGCAATCTACTCATCTGACAAAGGGCTAATATCCAGAACCTACAAAGAACTCAAACAAATTTACAAGAAAAAAACAAACAACCCCATCAAAAAGTGGGCAAAGGATATGAACAGACATTTCTCAAAAGAAGACATTCATACAGCCTACAGACACATGAAAAAATGCTCATCATCACTGGCCATCAGAGAAATGCAAATCAAAACCACAATGAGATACCATCTCACACCAGTTAGAATGGCGATCATTAAAAAGTCAGGAAACAACAGGTGCTGGAGAGGATGTGGAGAAATAGGAACACTTTTACACTGTTGGTGGGATTGTAAACTAGTTCAACCATTGTGGAAAACAGTATGGCGATTCCTCAAGGATCTAGAACTAGATGTACCATATGACCCAGCCATCCCATTACTGGGTATATACCCAAAGGATTATAAATCATGCTGCTATAAAGACACATGCACACGTATGTTTATTGCGGCACTATTCACAATAGCAAAGACTTGGAATCAACCCAAATGTCCATCAGTGACAGATTGGATTAAGAAAATGTGGCACATATACACCATGGAATACTATGCAGCCATAAAAAAGGATGAGTTTGTGTCCTTTGTAGGGACATGGATGCAGTTGGAAACCATCATTCTTAGCAAACTATCACAAGAACAGAAAACCAAACACCGCATGTTCTCACTCATAGGTGGGAACTGAACAATGAGATCACTTGGACTCAGAAAGGGGAACATCACACACCAGGGCCTATCATGGGGAGGGGGGAGGGGGGAGGGATTGCATTGGGAGTTATACTCATGTAAATGATGAGTTGATGGGTGCAGTACACCAACATGGCACAAGTATACATATGTAACAAACCTGCACGTTATGCACATGTACCCTACAACTTAAAGTATAATAATAATAAATAAATAAATTTAAAAAAAATGTGAAAATCAATGAATTGTAAATACATGGAAAGCTGCAAAGACCAGATATCCAAGAAAATCTTGAAGACTAGGAATAAACCTTGGAGACTTACATAGAAGGCATGATATTTATTTAAACTGATGTAAAGCAAAGCCGCAGAAATACAGCATAGTCTATTAAGAATAGACTGTATAGGCACCATGCCACACATATATGATTAACTGAGATGCAGTGAAGAATGCATGGCCTTCTTATTAAATGGTGCTGGGAAAATTGAATTTCCACTCCTATTGCACATCTTATATAAAAGTCTACTTCAGGTGAATTATAAATATAAATGTTCAAGGTAAAACAATATCAATTTTAGACTAAAACATAAGAAAATATTTTTATGACCCCAAGCTGTCAAAGGCTTCTTACAAGAAATGTGAAATAATAGCAAAGGAAAAAAGTAAAAGATCAATGGGGCCCTATTAAAACTAAGAACACGTCATGAAAAGAGAACATTAAAAAATTAGAACATCACAGATTGAGAGAATGTATTTATACAACATACAGCTGACAACTTGTGTTTAGAATATTAAGAGAAACCTTAGGAATCAATATGAAAATGACAGATGAATTAGTTGATAAATGAGGAAAAATTTAATAATTGCTTCATAAAACAGGATATACAAAAAGCCAGTGGGCACATTATAAAGAGGTTCTCAATGTAGTAAATCATCAAGAAAATGGAAATTTAAACCAATATGAGGTACTTCAAATTTCAACTAGGATGAGACTTCCCTCTGAAACCAACTAAGAATATGGGAAAGGATGCGGAACAACTATTCTCTGCTATTGGACAACACACAGCTCAAGGATGTGATCCCTGGGAGATGGGGAAGACTCAAAGCGAGCACTAGAATCTCCTCAGCTTTCTGTCAGAAGGCAATTTCCAGACCACAGCACAGGAATAATCAAGCAGAGTACACCATAAAGAAACCAAAACGAGGATAAGGCATCTGGATTTGTAGGCAGGGTACCAGAAAGGGGGAAGCTATGCAGAGAAACAGCTCCCGAATTCAAAATGACCCCTTGATTCTGAAGCTGAATGGTGAGTTTTGCATGTTCAGAGTGAAACCCACAGGGCTTGGCAGAAAGCTGAACTATTCCCAGACCTAATTCCGGCTTGGGAGACATACGAACTAGCAAAATTAAAGACTTCATTACATGCTTAGTATATGCTTATGACGGAATATACAGTCACAAAGATGAGTGATCTATAGATATTTAGAACAAGAGGAATGGATAGCAGAAATTTGCAGAGTGAAAGAGAGGGGATAAGGATGTATATGCTTCAAGACTGCATTTTATGTAGAACTTTAATAAACACAAAGCTCATCTGTAGTGACAGAAAATAGGGTGAGGACCTGTGGCTCAAGATAGGCAGTATGACTACAATGTGCATGGAAAATTTGGGAGGATTATAAAAATGTTTTACATTTTTGTTGTGGTGATGGTCATGAGGATAAATATACTCATGAAACTCTGTACTAAAAATTAATGAAACTGGTTTACATTATTAATAAAATATTACATCATTAATTACTTCAAGTTAATTCAAAAATAGGTTATTATTACCACCCCATCATAAAGGCTACACTGATGACAATCAGAACTATCAAGTGCTGTTGGTAGAAGTACAAATAGATACTTTTAAAATATTTCACAGTACTGTCCCAAACTGAACATATGCATACTTCATGACCCAATACTTTTAATTCTAGGTAAATACTCAACAAAAACATTGATGCATGTTCACCAAAAGTCATTTATAAAAACGCCAATATCAGCAAGACTTGAAATAATGCAAATATCTGTCAAGAGTAAAACGAATAATAAATTGTGATGTATTCATTAAACTAAATGCGTGCAGCAGTTAAAATCAAATAGACTGCAGCTCTACCTACTGTATAAAAATAGGGATGAATCTCACGAGCATGATATGTCCACTTTCACTCTCTGGACATTTATAATAAAGTGAAAAAACACAAAAGGAATTCAAAAACTCCTACAGTTTTATAAAGGTAAGAAGTTGATTACGGGCCAGGCGCGGTGGCTCATGCCTCTAATCCCAGCACTTTGGGAGGCTGAGGTGGGTGGATCATGAGGTCAGGAGATCGAGACCATCCTGGCTAACACGGTGAAACCCCATCTCTACTAAAAATACAAAAAATTAGCCGGGCATGGTGGCGGGCGCCTGTGGTCCCAGCTACTCGGGAGGCTGAGGCAGGAGAATGATGTGAACCTGGGAGGCGGAGCTTGCAGTAAGCCAATATCGCGCCACTGTGCTCCAGCCTGGGCGACAGAGCAAGATTTATTGGAAAAAAAAAAAAAAAAAAAAGAAGTTGATTACTTTGGGAGACTAATATATTGATGTGCACAGCAAAGTCTCTGAGATGCTGTGTAGTAGTTTTCTAGGCCTGCCATAACAAAGCACCACAGACTCGGTGGCTTACACAACAGAAATTTGCTGTCTCGGAATATGGAAGATAGAAGTCTGAGATCAAAATGTTAACATGATTGTTTCTTCTGAGGCCTCTCTCCTTGGTTTGCACGTGATTGTCTTCTCCGTCTGTCTTCACATGGTCTTCCTCCTGTATGTATCTGTGTCCTAATCTCTTAGAAAGACAAAAGTCATGTTGTAGTAGGGCCCACCTTAATAGCCTCCTTTTTAACTTTATTGCCTCTTTAGAGATCCTACAGTACGTTTGCTTTCTGAAGTACTTGGGTTTAAGTCTTCAACATATGAATTTTAGGGGAAACATAATCAGCCCATAACCAAGATGTAGATATCATTTTTTGGAGAGGTGGGGATGTAGGTTGGTTAGCCTACCGCATCATCCATTGTACGTATTGAAATAACCACTCTCCTATACAGCTAGAGTGGTACTAGCTATGTGTCAGAAGACTCTTAATTCTTCATCCTCAGAATTAAGAAAGTAGTCATTTGAATCATTTTCTGTCTTCTATGGTTGAAATGAGGAACTTTGGTCTGATCCCAAGACTGAAGGATGCATAAGAAGTGTTACAGATGTTATCATGGCAAAAAAAAAAAAGGTCCTGTTTGTAAGAATGAATACCAAGTCACTTATGGAATGCAAAGCCTATGCCGGACACTCCTATGTGCTTTCTATACATTAGCATATTTGAATTTCACGAGAACACTAACATCATTTCAGATTTTCACATGATGGACTATGAAGTTCAACTATATACTTACGGAAACAGAATTACTAAGTGGGAGACCCAAGGTTTGAACCCAGGAAGTCTGGCTCCAAAAATAATACTCTTAACCACCATACCGTTAACACCTGCATCTACTCAAAGTCCCAAATGATTGGTTTGTCTTATGTAATTGTCTGAAGTTGCATTTGATCAAGGTTATATTTCCCAAGCAATTCATGTTTAATGCTAAGCTAAGAGTTCTGTATTGATCACATTTAAAAACATAAAGCTACTGCCTCTTCTTGGATATCCTAAGAATACAATGCCATTTCTACATGCTCCAAGCATCTATTTGTTTGATTGGACTCATGCTTTTTCTGTTAAATATGACTTAAAGTAGGCTGGCATTTTGTTTGGTTTCAGATTATTTTATTTTATGCAAAGATTTCATATTTCGAGTGTTACTATATGGGGAAGGAATTTTACCATAATCGCAGTTAGTTATTATATTTGTTTAAATTTTAAATGATTTTAAATAACTGACCATTTAATTTTCACTCTAAATAGTATAATTGGTGAATTATATCACTTTATGCTGAAATCATTATGGCAGTGTGGTCAATGCCTGTAGTTTGGATAGGAATTAGACACTAAGTATATGTGTACAAAGGAATCTAATGATTAAAGTGAAGAGATCATTTTCTAAGATTCTAAGGATTGAAAAGAAACCTCATGGAGATTGATTTAGAACAATTATGCTTTGCCGAAATCAGACACAGAAGTAAAATTACTACTGTTATTCTGTGGAAATTCTAGACCAGACCACAATTTTTGGTGGTGTGAATCATATTGCAATGCATGTCTTGGTTTGGGGGTTATTTAACTAGCTAACCTTGTTATTCTTATGGTTCATCCTTAAGATCTATTTTAACAACATCAAATATATAACAACCCAATAATTTCAGGATTTTGTTATTGTCCCTTTAATTCAGTTTTAGTTTAAGTACAGTTATTTATTCCAATTTAATGCATAACTCTTATAATGAGGACTTGAATAAGAATAATTTTATTCTCTGCAATGTCTAGCTGTACCACACATCTGCAATAAACATGAGCTTGACTTCTTAATGCTATTGAGATGTTTACATCATTTGCAGTGTCTTAGTAATCCATCCATCATAACAATGTCAAGTAAAATTTACAGTCCTGGTGCCACTTCCAGTGACAACATCACAAAAAGAAGATTAACCACAAGAAACCCATAGGTGGCAAAGGCAGTCAGGCTGTTTTCTGTCCAGAAACCAGTCTGGCACATTCTTTATTGTACCAGAGCCTTTCCTGCCATTGGTGCTGGATAGAAATTTCTTATCTTGAAGACATTCAAACAACAGAGAAAGGGGACATATTGATCTTTATTTTTCTAATACATTTGTTTGTTTTAAATAATAAATAACGTAAAATGCAGCTTTTAATTAATGGTTGATCAAAAATAAGTTCCAAAGCTTTAGGGCAATTGTGAACTAAATATTGTCATTTGATATTTAAAAAGCTATGATAAACTATGGTATTAATTTTTAAATCATTCGTAACAAAATATCTTAAATTACTTGGCAAATTTTAAAGATTGTTTGAAATCTTTGTTTTTAATCTAGAGATATTTCTGTAACACTATATTCTGCTATGAAAAGATATAGTCTGTACTTGTCCACACCAGGACTGAATTGCATCTAAAGAGATAACTGAAAAAGACACCTACTGCATTTATGTATAAATAGGACTATTTTCATCTACCCTACTCACCTTGTTTAAAAATATATATATCACAGATAGCTAGCTATTGAGGCAGTTTCCAAAGACTAGATTTTCATTTCCGTGTAAATCTCACAATTCTATTTACACAAGAAATTCCATTATTGTAAATATCAATATTTGCATTTTAAAGGGATTATGCATTGGTTAGGCAATGGGAGAGAATGACAGCAGGAAATGGATTGGAAAGACAATAGGAGAGGGGATATGATATGGAGTAGAAGGCTTCTGGGATGCTCGAATATAAAATACAGTTTCCAGTTTCATAAGTTCCTCATTAAAAGGAAAACATAACAGCAAGACTGGAATGGCCTAGATTGATTTTTTTTTAAATAGTGTCCATTCATAAAAGAGGGAACATTTTTGAAATAAAATGATACTAAGAAACTCTTTTTATCTGAGTCAGTTTGCCACCTGATCAATTTAATCCACACTCAGATATTTGGAAAACATTGGTTGAGCAGACAAACATGAGTTTATGAACTGCATGGTATCAGGTAGAATTTGCAAGGCAAATGAGAGAAGATATTGAAGTAATGCAACAGCAACAACAACAACAAAAAAACCCTTAAAATTGCATTCATGTTAGCATATCATGCAAACAACAAGTAATATACCTGTTTAATTCTTGGTATTCTTGTATTGGTTTTTCATGAGAAACCTCCCTGGAAGTTAAAAAAAAATTAACTATACTGAAGTGGAATCTACAATCTGTTTAAATGAGTAATCTGTTTATTAAAAGGCCTGAATTGACATCTGGGTACAGCACATAGTCATCAACAAATACGCATTAATCTTACTCTATTCGAGACCTTGCAACAGACACGGTGGGAGACTCAAAGATAAATGTGACTTGGCCTCTCCTATTGCTGAACTTGCACTCTACTTTGGGCCATGAGTCATTCTAAGTGGCACATGTGAGGTATCACATTTCCGATGGGATTTTAGAAAAAAGATTGATTGCTGTGACCTCGGCTAGTGAGGAAAGGCTTTGTGGAAGAAATCAGACTTGACCTAGATAGTGAAAAAAATGGGCAATAAATAATAATAATAATAACTCATAAGCTATATAATGTTTTATTGGTATGAAAGCACTTAACTTTGGCATTAGCTCATTCATCGCTCACAATGGAGAAACAGCAAGCAAGCGAGTCTGTCACAGGCAGGATGCAATTGTGGTTCAAGAACCACAGACGGCTACTAGTACAAGGGAAAGCTAGGGTCAGATAGAAAAGAGCCTTGAATCCAGAAGCTATACATTTTGGACTGTTAGGCTATTCAAGATTTTTGGTGGGGTGTGTGTGGATACATATATTGAAAATCGGGTTGTGTTTTTTCCTTACGTGGATTGAATTGTACAGATTTCTCTTTAAAGTTCAGAAAAATACAGATCATGCAGAATGTATCTGTTACGATTATCTTATTTGGAAAGGCGTCTAGGACTCTTTCCATAACTGACAATTTCAAACTGGAAGCAGCATTTATTCACATAATCTTGTAGTTACTACACATTTTCGGCCATATGGGAACCATATATCTATAAAGTGTTTACCTGTGGAAAATGAATTATTAAAAAATCCTCGTGGGCAAACCAAGGGTGCACCATAAACAAATGAATGCCCAGAAGGAAGAAGTTTTGATGATTGAGATTGTTCCATCAAATGAGAATAGTGCATTCTCAATTCGTATATTCTTTTTCACAACTGGTTTTGCTCCAAAAATATGCAGAGAAAAATCTGCCAGTAGAACTAGCGGAGTCAGTGAGAAACTAATCAAATGACCTCCACTTAGAATAAAATGAAGATAAATAAATGGCACCTGTTAAGAACCAGAGATAATTACCTGAACTTTTCAACACTTGGCAAGTATATATGACCCAGAATAACAACGTCTAGGGATGTAAGGGAAAGCCTTTGCCTTCCTGAGACACAATGAATCTGTGCCTTTCTTACTCTATAATTTATATATATATATATATATATATTTTTTTTTTTCTATGGGAATCACTTTACATCAAATAGATGATAAATAATATTTTGGGCCTATATGACACAATAGTTTTCAGAGCCCCCCAAAATATGCACTTTAATCTCTAACCTTTTTATAAATGCTAATTCATCTTCCAGATAATATCCATGTGATGTCAGTATAACTTATCAGACATAAATATATAAAAGATTAATGTACATGAAACTTAGTTACAGAAAAATTTGGCTATGAAAACTGATGATTTATTTTTTTAAAAAGTTGATTTCTCATAAATGAAAACTTCTGGATAAGTTTTAAGTAAAGTCATCCGTAGGAGATCAATCTTAAGTCAGCATACCCATACCATTTTGGTGGGGGAAAGGGAATCCAAATTTTTTAAGTATGTACTATGTTGCAGGTTATAGTAAATATTCTAGTTTTAAGTAAGCACTTTACAAACCTTATCTTATTTAGTAATCTCACCGTTTTTGAAATATATGTTCATAAGTCTATTTTTAAAATGGAGAAATTAAAATTCAGAGAGCTTCAATAACTTGTTTAACTTTACACATCCAGTCTGTGATACCAAATCAGTGTTCCTTTTGGAGATCAACTTGCTTTCTTTCTTATTTTGTGGTTCTCCTTTATCCTACCTCCCCATCCATCCCTCCTGTAAAGCATCACATATATAATCAGACATGCAGGACACTCATGCTGTTCCCATGATCCCCTGTTTTCAAAACTTATGTAAAAAAAGGTCTCTTAGCTTAATTTTAGTAAGTTGTAAACGACTGCCAATTCCTACATAGATGTTCATTTATGAGAAAACACAAAAACTTTAACCATTGATCCAAGAAAATAATTGGATACTGGAGACATAAATATCTACTAGTAGTTGTGAGATATTGGTTAAATGCCTTTAAAATTATTGTGATTTCTGGAAAGGTATTACTGATGACTCCTCAAATCATATTGAGTAAATAGTTTCAATTATTGAAGGATACCATTGTGGTTTTGCCTACTATATGTGACTACAGAAATTGGGGGGCTCATTTTTACAAAGTATAATTTAAAAAGATAATGCCTTATGCAGTGTTCTATAATTTACTGTGTTCCCTCACTTACCTTTTCAGATTTGAAACTCAGAAGAACGAGGTAAGCTTTCCTATTTTCTCTATTTAGAGAAAACAGTGAAGCAAATAATCCACCAAAACTAGATGGGGAAGAGACTGGCCCAGGTGCCCCAGTGGTGAGTGATAAAGTGATGCTTTACTGTTCCATTCGTGAGTCTTCCTGGCCAGGCACTTCTTAACCCTTCCAATCTTTTCCTAAAATTAAACATACAGAAAATATTGCCCTTGGAATCACCAGAACAATTCATAGATTTCCATGGTTATAAGAAATTGTTTTGCTTTGATTTCTATCTAAGACAGGAAAGCGACCACTTTAACATGTATTCAAGATGATTACATCTGGGTTGTATAGAGCAGTTAGTATTGTCTTTGTATTTTATTAAATGGGCCAATGAGAGAGGAATTGAGTTAAATGAAATAATTTAGATTCGCTGTATATGTAAAATTCCGTACTGAAAATCTTGAGAGATTCAAGAGACAAATTTTAAACAAAACTGTAATATCATTTCCTGATTTCAGAATAGAATTTTATAGAAAATAAATTACTTTCCAGGGTCATTTCTCCATCTTAGATAACAGGATCAATGATCATTTATTATGTGAAAATTAGGGTATTTTTAAACCTTCCTTTCTGTGTCCAGTACTTGAGTCAGTATTTCATTATCAATAGCAATTTGTTTCGTTTTTAGAGGGAATTATTGCCAAATATAGATATTCTCATCTCTTATTCAAATGGCCAGAAATGGAACCTCTTGTTTTGCAAGGGACAGTGAGGCTATTTTGGTCCATATGAAATTATGACAAGCAGAAGGCTTCTGTCTTTACCTACCTTAACTCATTTTAATCACTTTGATGACTGTAAAGTCATTTAAAGCAGTTAACTGCATTGCTCATGGTAAAGGTTTTGCAATTTAATAGCATGATGTATAGGTTGGATTTGTGAAGTAAGGTATTAGAGATTGAAATCAATGGAGATTAACTTTTGTATTAAGGGAAACAAAAGCTCACTGACTCTGAGAAAGAAAAAAGGAAACAAGGCAAATGAACTCCCATTTATAGATTTGTTTCCAAGATTCAGGCTTTTCCAGAATCTTTTTCTTTTATTTGAGACCAAGTCTGGCTCTGTCACCCAGGCTGGAGTGCAGGGCAGTGGCTCAGTCTCGGCTCACCTCAATCTCCACCTCCTGGGTTCAAGCAATTCTCCTGCCTCAGCCTCCAGAGTACCTGGGATTACAGGCACACGCCACCACTCCCAGCTAAGTTTTGTATTTTTAGTAGAGATGAGGTTTCACCATGTTGGCCAGATCGGTCTCAAACTCCTGACCTCAAGCAATCTGCCCGCCTTGGCCTCCCAAAGTGCTGGGATTACAGGTGTGAGCCACAGCCCCTGACCTCAGAATCTTCTTCTATAGAAAATTAGTGGAGATGAGACCATGTTCTCATCCCTTTAGAAAAGTAATGTGTATTGAATGTTAAGTTCAATAAAGAAAACTAGCATAGTCAGACATATATAGCTATAATGCTAGTGTCTTCTTAGTTTGAGCTTCAATTAGTTCTACGTCATTCCATTAATAATTTTGACATTTCTCAGATTATGGAAACAACATGTAATAATTCAAAAAATTATAAAAAATTTACAAAACAAAACTAACCCAGTATTCCACCATCAATACATAACCATTTGATGTATTTAGATATTATATAGCTATTCATGGATTATGTGGCTTGTGAAGATTTTATGATACTTCATTACTGAACATTTTACTATTAAATGTTTTCATAAAACATTTTTCAAAATTGGAAACTTGTATTTTTTTACTTTATCATAAATTAATCACTACTTACATTTACTTTATACATTGTTACCAGAAAGGGGGCTGAATCCAGATCCCAAAAGAGGGTTCATGGATCTCATGCAAGAAAGAATTTGGGGAGTCCATAAAGTGAAAGCAAGTTTATTAGAGAAATAAAGAAACAAAAGAATGGCTACTCCATAGGCAGAGCAGCTTGAGGGCTATGGGTTGGCTATTTCATGGTTATTTATTGATCATAAGTGCAACGAGGGTGGATTATTAATGAGTTTTCCAGGGAAGAGGCTGACTCTTCTGGAACTAAGGGTTCCATTTCCATTGACAGCATATAGGGTAACTTCCAGATGTTGCCATGGCATTTATAAACCATTGTGTTCCGTCTTGCTCTGTTGCCCAGGCTAGAGTGCAGTGGCACCAACTCAGCTCACTACAACTTCTGCTTCCTGGGTTCAGGCGATCCTCCTGCCTCAGCCTCCCCGAGTGGCTAGTACTACAGGCGTGTACCACCATGCCAGGCTAACTTTTTTGTATTTTTAGTAGAGACGAGGTTTCGCCATTTTCGCCAGGCTGGTCTCAAACTCCTGACCTCAGGTCATCTGCCTGCCTCAGCCTCCCAAAGCGCTGGGATTACAGACATGAGCCACTGTGCCTGACCTTGGCAAGTTTTGATGGGCTTCTTTATATCAGCAAAATCTTTGTGACCTGTATCTTGTACTGACCTTCTATCTCAAACTGTGTCTGAGAATGCCTAAACTCCAGGGAATGCAGCCTAGCAGGTCTCCTTCTCATTTTACCCAGCCCCTATTTAAGATGGAGTTGCTCTTGTTCAAACGCCTCTGACACTATTTTAAAAATAATAAAGCAAAATGTAATCACTGTAGAAATCATTAATATATGGAAAAAAATAAAACATATATTTTTCAAAACAGTAAAACTGTTAGCTGTGTGTGTGTGTTGTAGGATATCTAAAGGAAATTTTATCTAAAGTACCAATCCATGGGTCAACATTCCAACGTGAAGCGAGAGACCATGATGCTGAGTTTACAAGGAAGGTGTTCAAAGACCATTACAAGTCTTTTAACCCCTCACCCACACATCAAAGGAAATTAAGTTCAGAGGATGAAGATTAGAGCAGGGTTATTATACTGTTGGAGTTATTAAGGTTAATTAAAAAAATATGCAGGTGTGCTATGAGACCTACATTCCCAAATAGAAGAGATAGTTGTTTTTCTTTCCCTTTCTTCTCTTTTGACCTCAAGTCCAAAAGAGAAGTACAATAGTTTTTCTGGTGTCTGACTCCTGCCTAGGAAGTCTAATTCAGAAGGATTGTTTGCTGTAATCCCAGCACTTTGGGAGGCCAAGGCGGGTGGATCACGAGGTCAGGAGATCGAGACCATCCTGGCTAACAAGGTGAAACTTCGTCTCTTCTAAAAATACAAAAAAATTAGCCGGGCGTGGTGGCGGGCACCTGTAGTCTCAGCTACTTGGGAGGCTGAGGCAGGAGAATGGTGTGAACCTGGGAGGCAGAGCTTGCAGTGAGCAGAGATCATGCCACTGCACTCCAGCCTGGGGGACAGGGCAAGACTCCGTCTCAAACAAAAAAAAAAAAAAAGAAAGATTGTTCGGTTAGGTGTTGATGGTGAAGCAAACAGAGAGATACCTGTTTCAGGACTATCCTTTCAGCTTGTTAGGGAAAAGATTATGTTAACATATATTGGACTGAGTATTATCAAATCTGGTCAATAAAAACATAGGTGCCCAGTAAAATTTGAATTTCAGATAAACAATGAATGTGTTTGTGATAAATATGATGTGTAATAGTTGAGATATAGTTATACTAATAATTATTTCTTGCTCATTTAAATTTCAGATTTAAGTATTTGTCCTGAATATATCTGTCAGCTCTACTTAGAGTACATGAGGGCCATTTGTGATAGAGATCCATAGTGAGGTAGTGTTGGAGCCTGTCCAAGGAGGTTCTGAGAGGGATAAACAGACTCAGTAGAAACAAGCTGAAAGCACTACTAGACGTCCATGGGCTGACCCAGGAATAAACAACTCATGAGACTTGACCTGCCATTATCATTAACAAAAGAAAGGTTCTACAAGCCAGGGACATCCAATACTATGGAGAGCAATGGTTGGCTCTCTGGAAATCCCATGAAGATGCTTAGGTCAGTACTCTATTGTAACTCTGTGAGTAAGAAAAAGGTAGTATGCCATTTTCTTCGTAAAACTGATATGATAATAGTACACACAACAAGGATCATGCAGTTTTTCACATTTTAAAATATTAAAAGTTTCATTTCCAGCCTAATTTGTATACAAACATTAAACAAATATATGTATGTATGCATACATACATAGCAGTCCTCAAAGACATAAAAGAAATGGTGTAGCCATCTGTAAATGAAGATTGTAATCATACTAATGATAGCTTAATCAACTGTTCTCAGGAAATTCCAGGGAAATAAAAATCTCTTTTTAAATAGGTAAACAGAGACACAACACATCAGGTTAATTGGAAATCATAGTTATTTATTCTTCAAACCCTTCTTCAGTTAAAATACCTTAGATAACTCCCTCAATAGTTTCTCAGTTTAGGGCAGACTCACCCACTGATTATATAGTTGGCTGGTGATATTGTCTATACCACTAGAATAACATTTATTAGGCTGTGTTCATGGTAACTTCATAGGGAGTTTTTAATAGGAGTTAGAAATGGTTATAAAGTTCTGGTGATGTATGATTTTCATTTTAAAAAATGAGTAAAAATTATTCAGGCCAAAACAAAGGACATTTTAAGTCAAGGGAACAGAAATTGCAGAGACACAGAGTATTAAAGGAAAACATTAATCAGAAAACGTTAAGATGGTCATTGCAGTTGAACCACAGGCTGACTTGCCAGGTAGTTAAGAGATATGAGATAATGTAAGATCACATTGTGGAGAGCTTTTGTGCAGGATGATTACTTGTATATTTAATCTCAAATATGGTGCAGTGCCCAGTGACAGTTTCAGAAGAGTTACATAACCAAATTTGTTTTAACAATATTACACTGATTATTGCATAGAGAAAAATGCCAGAAATTGATAACTAGTGGCCCTTATTCTTTATTAGGCCATGTTCTGTTTGATCGTTGCTGCATTTTAAAAGATAATGTGAAGGGGGAAAAGTTGAAAGCATTCCCTCTGAGAACTGGAACAAGACAAGGATTCCCCACTCTCACCAGTCATCTTCAACATATGCTCGAAGTCCTAGCCAGAGCAATGAGACAAGAGAAAGAAATAAAGGGCATCCAAATGGGTAAAGAGGAAGTAATACTGTCGCTGTTTGCTGATAATGATTGTTTATCTAGAACACCCTAAAGAGTCCTCCAGAAAGTTCCTAGAACTGATAAAAGAATTCAGCAAAATTTCCAGATACAAAATTAATGTACAGAAATCAGTAGCTCTTCTATATACCAACAGCGAGCAAGCTAAGAATCAAATCAAAACTTAACTCAAATAAAATACTTAGGAATATACATAACCAAGGAGGTGAAAGACCTCTGCAAGGAAAGCTATAAAACACTGCTGAAAGAAATCATAGATGACACAAACAAATGGAAACACATCCCATGCTCATGGATGGATAGAGTCAATATTGTGAAAATTACAATACTGCCAAAAGCAATTTACAAATTCAACGCAATTCCCATAAAAATACCACCATCATTCTTCACAGAATTAGAAAAAAAAATCCTAAAATTAACGTGGAACCAAAAAAGAGCCCACATAGCCAAAGCAAGACTAAGCAAAAACAAATAAACAAACAAAAAACAAATCCAAAAGCATCATATTACCTGCTCTCAAGCTATACTATAAGGCCATAGTCACCAAAACAGCATGGTACTGGTATAAAAATAGGCACATAGGCCAATGGAACAAAATAGAGAACCGAGAAACAAACCCAAATACTTACAGCCAACTCATCTTTGACAAAGCAAACAAAAACATAAAGTGGGGAAAGGACACACTTTTCAACAAATGGTGCTGGGATAAATGGCAACCCACATGTAAGAGAATGAAACTGGATTTTCATCTCGTGCTTTATACGAAAATCTACTCCAGATGGATCAAGGACTTAAATCTAAGACCCGAAACTATAAAAATTCTAGAAGATAACATTGGAAAAACCCTTCTAGACATTGGCTTAGACAAAATCAAACGCAATAAAAACAAAGATAAACAGCTGGGACTTAATTAAACTAAAGAGCTTTCTCATGGTAAAAGGAGCAGTCAGCAAAGTAAAACAGACAACCCACAGAGTGGGAGAAAATCTTCACAATCTATACAGCTGACAAAAAACTTATATCTAGAATCTATAATGAACTCAACATCACTAATAATCAGGGAAATGCAAATCAGAACCACAATGCAATACCACCTTACTCCTACAAGAACGGCCATAATCAAAAAATCATGAAATAACAGATGTTGGTGTGGATGCAGTGAACAGGGAAGACTTCTACACTGCCAGTGGGAGTGTAAACTAGTGCAAATGCTATGGAAAAAAGTGTGGAGATTCCTTAAAGAACTAAAAGTAGAACTACTATTTGATCCAGCATTCCCACTACTGGGTATCTACACAGAGGAAAAGAAGTCACTATATGAAAAAGATACTTGCACACGCACGTTTATGGCACCACCATTCGCAATTGCAAAATTGTGGAACCAGTGCAAATGCCCATCAATCAACAAGTGGATAAAGAAACTGTGGTAAATATATACAATGGAATACTACTCAGTCATAAAAGGAATGAATTAATGGCATTTGCGGTGACTTGGACAAGACTGGAAACTATTATTCTAAGTGAAGTAACTCTGGAATGGAAAACCAAACATCATATGTTCTCACTCATAAGTGGGAGCTGAATTATGAGGATGCAAAGGCATAAAAATGACACAATGGACTTTGGGGACTAAGGGGGAAAAGGGTGGGAAGAGGGTGAGGGATAAAAGACTACAAATTGGGTGCAGTGTATACTCTCGGGTGATGGGGGCACCAAAATCTCACAAATCACCACTAAAGAACTTACTCATGTAACCAAACACCATTTGTTCGTCAATAACCTGTAGAAATAAAAATTAAAAATTAATAAAAAAGAAGATAATGTGACTAGGCAGTGACTCTGATTGAGCACAACATAAGCCCTTTAGGAAATGCTTGCATCGTTAGGCACTTCTGTTACCTGCTGGCCCCTAAAGACTTCTAAGATTGTGACCCTTAGTACAGATGAACTGGAGTGATGAAGAGACTAGTTCAGAGCTCAGTTCCATCATTTAATGGGTAGTTTACCTTCACAGTTTCTTCATTTGAAAATGGAAGTAAAAATATTGCCTATCTCATGGGATTGCTTTGAGGATTAAATGATTTAACGCATCTAAATAACTTAGCACAGAGCTTGGCATATAATAAGTGCTTAATAAATATTAACTATTGTACTTAACATGATGATATCAGTTAGGGAGCTTGAGAAAAATCCATGTCAGAGATAACTCAATGCTTGGACAAAAAGAGAGAGGAGGTGAAGCACATTAGTTGTGGAGATACTTCTAAAATTATCATCGATAGAATTCTAAGTAGTTGTAGAGATACTTCTAAAATTATCATCGATAGAATTCTAATTAGATACAAAGTTATGCAAAAGCAAAAAAATTGAGGTTTAAATTGAATTTATGATCTAATGACAACAATGGTGGATTGATAATCAGACAGGTTGATATTTTCTAGAAAAGGACCTTCCTGTGTACCATCAAATTATAGTAGATAAGCATCTGTACCTCTGTTTTTACACAGGCTTTCTGTGTGTGATATAATGAGCCACCTTTCTGGCTATACAGGTTACAGATGTATTTATGCTGAAATCTTTTAGGTTCATATGTTCATCTTGGAAATATAATGTTGTAGAACCTCACATTATGGATCCAAACCATAGACACCTTGGCCACGCCACATTTCATAACTGTGTTCAGGCATGCTCAGCTGCCTTTTCATTTACTTTTATAAAATGTCATTGAAATCAGAAGAAGATGACAGAGAGTTCTATAGAAGTAGGAAAAAGTTAGCATTTTCTGCTACTCAAGTCTTCAATTAAATTTGTTGTTTTGGGGCAAACTCAAACTAAACAAAAGCAACATCTCTGGTATAGACCTTATTTCCCAAAGGCTATTATGGTGCTAACGATGTTGACTGCTGGGGAGTAAAAAGTGGTGAGACATGGACCTTCCAGGCCTGCAGAGGCTATTGTTTGCCTACAGGTTCCATCAGTTGTCTTTTGAGAGGTATAGCATAATTAATCTCCATTTTCTATTTTCCTTATGAAACGTGAGGGTGTTAAAAAGAATTTCATGACCTAGATTCCTGTTAAATTAGCACAGAACTCCCACTCTTATCCTACGAATAGGGGAAAACAAATAGTGTTGAATTTGGTCTTATTCTGAGATGTAGAAAAGGAAAGTAACTGCTGTCATTTTGATGTTCCTGTACAATTTCTAAGTGCACAGAGTAGAAGTGGAGAAAAAAGCTGCACATAATGATGGATTAATAATAATGTTTTGGGCTGGGTGCCCTGGTGCATGCTTGTAATCCCAGCACTGTTGGAGGCCGAGGCGGGTGAATCATCTCAGGTTAGGAGTTCAAGACCAGCATGGCCAACATGGTTAAACCCCATCTCTTCTAAAAATACAAAAATTAGCTGGGCATGGTGGCATATGCCTGTAATCCCAGCTACTTCAGAGGCTGAGGCAGGTGAATTGCTTAAACCTGGAAGGCAGAGTTTGCAGTGAGCCAAGATCACACCACTGCACTCCAGCCTGGGCGACAAAGTGAGACTCCATCTAAATAATAATAATAATAATAATAATAATAATAATAATAATGTTTTGATTCCCCATGCAACAACTTTTGTATGTACATCTCCAGACGTTGTTATATTAATCAATTATTTTAAGATAAAGATGAATAATTTGAGTAAGAGATTACAAGATTTAGAGAGTTACCCAGTTAGGAAAAATATCAGCTTTAAGATGGGAAGATATTTTGGAAATTATAATTTACTCAAATGTCTGAATAAATCTTAGGATAAAATATAATGGGAAATCTTTATATTTGTTACTACTTGTATAAGAGAGAACAAGTATCCATTGCCTGAGATCAATCTTTAAAATAATTGAAGAACATAAAGCTAAGAAATGAGAATTATTTCCTCAATTACATGTTTTTTTTTCTTAAAATCTTTAACATAATTGATTCACATTTTCAATTCACTTTGTAGGTGGTAGTTGTAGTTATGTCAGGGTTGTCATAGTTGTAGTTAATTCATGGGGATACTGTCATTTTCCGTGACCATTGCAGGTATTATCAGGCAATCACTGTATTCTCACATAGATAGATTTTGCTTTAGGAATCCTCTCACCGGAGCCTCCTCAGTTTCCATACCAATGGATCAGTTTCCATACCAATGGGGCAGAGTTTGCCCAACAGTTGAAACCTAGCTGCAATTCCATATATTTTATCAAATCTAGGTGAATATAGCAAAAGTTTACATTATTTTCTGTGGACAAAATCTCTACAAAAGTCTTTTGTCCCGTTAATTTGGCAAAACCTTGTTGTTAAGCTCTTTCTGGAAATCTCATCTCAGACGCTACCTGGCAATTAAATTATTATGTGAGCTTTAAAATCTGCAATTGCAATGCCTTCTGATGTGGTTTGGATATTTGTGCATCTGGCTTTAAATTATTTGAGGTCCAAGATGTATTTCCCATAGCATTTAGCATCCTGTATAACCTCAGTATTAAAATTCACAGAATAACTTTTGTTTGAGAAAGTATTGATCCTATGCGTTTTTTTCTCGGCGGTATTACAGGCTGATACCATTTACACTCTCATTTGTTTACACATGATAGAACGTTGAATGGTTATTTCACATATGAGAAACAGCTAACGCAACTTGTATGCCTGAACCACAAAGCAATTATTCAAGCCTTGAGTAGTCCTTTGAATGAATCACAAGGTACTGAGAAAGTAAACTAAGCTATCCAATTATCAATATTTACTAAGGAGAAAAGCATTACAGGGAGAAAAGAAAAAAACAGGATAAAAATACTGTGGGGAATTTGCAACCAGAAAGAGTAGGTGATGCTTCAGATCAGTGCTGAAGTACTTGTTAAGAAGGATACTTTGAAATCTTTGTGTAATTTCAGAAATATGTCTTTACAAAGATAGTCTATGATAGTAAAACTGAAAAAAATAGACCTATAATCTCTAATCAAATATTTTCTCTGTCCAGTGTGATATTTTTAAAATTCTGCCTTTTTATCTCCCCCCCCTCCGAATCTTATTATCACCTGGAAGGGAGGCTACTTTTGATGTGTATACTATTGTCATCAAGTAAGTAAGATAAGTATTTGTTTCCATTACTGCCTAACAAATCACCAGAAATTTAACAGCCTAAAACAACCTAGATTTATTATCTCAAGGTTTCTGTACGTTAAAAGTCTGTATATGAGTTGACCAGATTGTCTGTACATTTGAAGTCTGTATATGAGTTGACTCGGAGCCTCACAAGGTTGTAATCAAGATATAAACCAGCTGTAACGTGAGACTCGGAGCCCCCTGCCAAGCTCACTGGTTGTTAGAATTCATCTCCTTGCATCCGTGTGACTGAGGTCCCTGTTTTCTTGTTAGTTGTCAGAGACCACTCTCAGTTCCCAGAGGCCACCCATAATTTCTTACTACAAGGGATCCATAGACAGTTCACAACGTGCATGTTTATTTACTTTCTTCTAGGCCAGCAGAAGTATGTTTCTCTGACTTCTTCCTCTACAACTAGCCAGAGAAAACTCTCTACATTTAAAGAGCCCTCCTGATTTGGTCAGACTGCAGCAAGATAATCTTTCTTTTGCCAAAAATTGTAGCATGAAGATCGTGTACCTCAAAGACCAGGAATCATGAAGGGCATCTAAAAGTTCTGACTATTACAGTGACCAGGGTCATTTAAGGGATCAATAGAAGATGATATAATAATATTTACTCACAAGTGAAAGCGGTTTGGAGTTCTAGAGCTAGTTCATGTTTATAGAAACTATCAATTCGATAAGTAACTTTCAGTTTCTGGAAAAACTGAGTATTGGTATGCAGCAGGTCAAGCTATCATGCTTGATTGCCTCTGTGAACTTAGACTGCTTGACCTGCCTTAATCTTAATTCCAACATTTATTAACTTGGAATTTAATAATGCTTATCTCATGGAGTCATTCCAAGCATATGTTATAAGGTTTCCTTTAAAGAATTTTACAAACCATAAGGAATGAAACAAATGTGAGTCATTGCTATTTTCATCACGTATTATAACTTTTCTTTGAAGCCCTAAACAGCTGTAATATTTGGGCTTGTTTTATTTAATCTATTTATGGAAAAGTATAGCTTTAATTTTCAATTTAAGAAACGTTATGATGTCTGATTTTGTGTAGGCTTTTTCATTTTCTTTTCTTCTTCTAATTCTTTTTTTAATGTAGGAGTTACAAAGGTGCTCCTGTGCTTCTGATTGCAGATTTAGCACACGAATTTCTGGGAGCAGCATTTGTACATCAAAAGATGTTCTTCTTAAATAATTGCTAATTAAATTAAAGCTGCTTCAGAGCATCTTTTGCAGTATGGAACTTTTTGATACTGTGTTAGTGTTTTATAATCAAGTCTCCAAAAGGATTTCTCCAAAACACATGGTGAATGGGTGAAATATGGAGTTAGAGTTTGTGTGTATATTAATTTTTATGACAGGAAAACAAATAAAAGAAAAAAACTAAGCATAGGAATAAACACCTCTTTTACCTACTATAAAAAAGTAGCTTCTTTATCATTAAAGATCACTGAATATGAACATGAAAAGTAAAAGAAAAACAAAGTCAACGATCCTCTTTAACTACTGCTCTTGTGGTAGAGGTAGGATTGATATGCATGAATAGTTTTTCAAAGGATCAGAGGAAAGAAGGAAGAATATGTCCAGAACATCGCAAACTAAATAATAATCAGTAAAATGGAGTTTCACTGAATTAGTATTCCCTGAAGGCAAAACATAATAGTAGGAGGTCCTGTCAGTCTAATTCAAGGAGGTTTATTCATTGGAATACTAAAAGTATAGAATTATTAAATTTTGCTAAGTGGTGGTAGATTTTCTGACATCTCGACTTTTAATTATTGATTTTTATTAAATTTCAATAGCAACATTTGAGTTTAGATAGAATGCCCCATTAACTTAGCAGAATCTTGTAGTAAAGAGCTTTCTAGAAATCTCATCTCAGACACTACCTGGCAATTAAATTATTATGTGAGCTTTAAAATCTGCAATTGTAATGCCTTCTCATGTAGCTTGGATATTTGTGCAGCTTAAATCTCAGTTTGAAATGTAATTCCCAATGTTGGAGGTAGGACCTAGTGGGAGGTGTTTAGATTATGGGGGTGGATTTCTCGTGGCTTGGTACTGTCCTGAAGATAGTGCGTAAATTCCCTTGAGATCTGGTTGTTTAAAAGTGTGCGGCACATCCCTCACACTCCCTTGTTCCTGCTCTCGCCATGTGACCTGCCTTCCACCATGAAGAAAAAAATGCAGGGCAGTTTAATTGATAGTCTGGAGACCAGGATAAAATGTGGGGAAATTAAAAAAATAAATACATTGACAGATTAGATTTACATTCTATTGAATGAAAATTCAATGAACTATTTTGTAGCCCTTGAATACAAATGATATCTCATTGATAGGAAACTCATTTTTCCACATAGATTGTCATTAGAAGCATTTCATTCTTCCTTAAAAGATTAAGAAATATAACTGCAATATAGTGAATCAGAAGTAAAATAGTTTGCTTATGCCTGTAATCCCAAGAGGGATACTTGGGTATGTGCCTGGAGTATAAGATAAGTGTTAGAGATTTAAATTGAAGATTCATCCTATTGGGGATGGTCTTTGAAATCATAGAACTGGACAAAATTTTCTATACAGAGTGTATAAAAGTAAAAGAATTAAGAACAGAGACCAGCAGCACTATAATATTTAGAGATACGGTTAAGAAACAGGAGCCTTAAAATAAAAAAGGCTTGAAGGATTCTTCAGCAAGGAAAGAGAAAAGCATGAATATGAAGAGGCATGAAAGGCTACAGATAAGACGTTTCACTAAGTGGAGGTGGGGTTGTAATCAATAGCATAAAACTTTGCTGAGAGATTAATCAGATGAAAGCATATTGGCTTTCACTGGCTTTTATTTATAATTACATTGATTAGGTATCATGACCTTATAATTTCAGTGTATTATGTGAAACAGCAAACAATTATGCAAAATAAATGCATAAAAATATCATCATATATCTCAAATTACACATATTTAATCACATATTTTCTAGAAGTTTCATAGTAACAACCTCTGGCATTGCTTATAGAAATACTACACTAATAATTATATTTTTCTGATATGTGTTTGAGTTTCTTTTTTTCTTTCTTTTCTTTGTTTTTTTTTTTTTTTTTTTTTTTTTGAGAAGGAGTTTCGCTCTTGTTGCCCAGGCTGGAGTGCAATGGAGCCATCTTCGTTAACCACAACCTCTGCCTCCTGGGTTCAAGAGATTCTGCTGCCTCAGCCTCCCTGATTACAGGCATGTGCCACCATGCCCGGCTAATTTTGTATTTTTTGTAGAGACAGGGTTTCTCTATGTTGGCCGGGATAGTCTTGAACTCCTGACCTCAGGTGATCTGCCCTCCTCGGCCTCTCAAAGCACTAGGATTAGAGGTGTGAGCCACCACACCCGGCCTATTCGTTTCATTTTTCAAAAGACATTAAGAAAAAGAAAATCGGGATTGCTTAAACGGCACTATCCCTAAAATTAATTTTTTTTAAATTACAAAAGTTGTTTCTAAATATATCTTATGGTTAAATTTGAATGTATTCATTGGGCATGTTATTCTATTTATAGAATTAACTATTTTATTTAAAAACGCTTACTAAAATTGCCTTATGCGTAGCTACCAACCCGGATTGTTATATGTTTGTCTAATAAACTATGGCTTCCTTAGACACATTGAAATAGTCATCAAAACACAAATCTTGTGATGCTAAATATGTAATATTGGCACCAAGGCTACATTTGCTACATTCAGGTTGAGGGGGAGATGGCAGGGAATTAATATATAAGCAACTATTCAGTATGCCAGAAATTTTGCATATACAAATTTATTTAATATTCATAGTAGTCCTGGGAAGGGAAGACATCAGCATCTCCATTTAACAGATGAAAAATAGGAATGTTGGAGCCAAGTTTTAACAACCTCCAAACATCACCAGCATCACACTTGCAATACACTGTGGTAGCTCAAAACTCTTCAGAACTCTTTGGCAGTAGATAATCCATGCATACTGGCCCTGACAAAGGCCCAGATCTCTTCAATTTTCTCTGTATGGTTTCTATTTCTGGTGATGTAAACTCATTTTGTTTTGTAAATTTGCAAAATGTCATAGGCTGTATCTTCTCTTTTCTACAAAATTTTTGACACCTTACCATAGAAGGACCAACATATGCTGCTAATAGTCAGAATTCAATAAGATGGCTATTAACATAAATATTCTTTCTTTTTGCACATATGGATCAAACTTTCTACAGCCTTATTTTCACATTCCATCTGAATCCACATGTCATTGGAAATAACCTACTGACATAATGTGGAATGTCTGTTCCTTTGTGTGGACAGACAGAGGGCCCCATTCAGACAACTGTGCAAACATTGAGCAGTAACATAAAATAAACTCTTAACATTTTCTACGAACACTGAAATCAGTATATTTTGCAAAGTGGTGAGTGAAAGGGAAGTTCAAGAATGTGACTATTTAGACATGCAGAGAAATAAATACTTGGTATAAATGTGAGATATTTATCTGTGTTTTAATTAATCATTGACTAGTTGAAGGATGACATGGGATTCTAAAGCTGTTGGAAAGAAGGAGAATGGATTGTGTAGTGACCTGGTAATGGTCTGGGAGAAGGCTAACGAAAGAGGAGAGAGAATGATGGTTTAACACTAAAGACAACAATAAATGTGCATATAATAGAGCAGGAGTTGGAAAAGAGAGAGCAAAGGTGTTTTAGTACATCCTAGAGTCCATAACACAGAATATAGAATGTGTACGGTTCAGAAGTTAAGTGGAAAACAAAGCAAGATTAGAAATGCTGACAAAGAAATGCTACCCCCGTCTCTGCCACAAGGACCCTTCATTCATCAGTTCAGCACAACCAGTTAGCACTCAAAACCAGTTAGCAATTGAAACCAGTTAGAAAGATGAATGGAAACACTGAACTATCAAGCATAGAAAATAAAATTGTAACTTTATCTACTATCCACCTTGTGTTGGCCCCCACGGAAGGTCTTCTCAACTAGCGTAGTAAAGTTCCAGAATTGCATCCATGAAGGATATAAATCAAATGTGCTGGAATCTTGACACTCACTGACATGTATAAACACAGTGGACACATATATGGAGAGGTCATAATTAAATATGGGTAAAAATGTAGATATCTTTCCCTTGTAAGTGTCCCATTTCATTTTGAATAAAATTTATGCTTTTATCCTATGGCTTCCAAGATGCAGCATTATCTAGTCTCTGTTTATCTCTACAAATTCATATCCTGCCACACATTTTTTTATATTGTGTTGTAATAATACTTCTCTTCTTTCAGTCTCTAAACTTCATCAGATTATTTAATGAAAGAGGAAGTTTCTGTATAACACTGAGAAAAAAGGAACTTGAGAAAATACTGTCTGTGGTCCATCCTCCTTACTCCTCAGTGCAGAGTAGATTGACATATGACCATTGGTATTTCCATTCTCAAGCAGATGGTGTCGATAGTTGATTGAAAGACAACCTCACAAAAGAACATTAATGTCTAAATCCCTGGCACCTGTGAATGTGACTTTGTTTGAAAATAAGTTCTTTGCAGATGTAATTAAGCTATGAATCTCAAAATGAGATAATTCTGAATTACCTGAGTGGGCCCTAAACCCAAGATTGAGTAACCTTATAAGAGATCGAAGAGGAGAGTACAGAAAGAGAAAAGAAAGAATGTGAAGAGAGAGGCAGAGATGTGAGTGATGTGGCCACAAGCCATGGAGACAAGAAACACTGACAAACATCAAAAGCTGGAAGAGGCAAGGGATAATTTTGGAGCCTCTAGTAGTAGCTTGGCACTGCTAACACCTTGATTTCATACTTCTGTCCTCCAGAGAAGTCAGAGAATACGTTTCTGTTGCTTTAAGCCACTTAGTATGTGGTAATTTTTTACAGTAGCCCCAGAAAAATAATGGTAGAGATGGACCTATCTGGCTTTTGGAATTTAGCCATCAAGATTATTTAACTAACTCTCTGCTCCAAAATGATGCTCAGTAAGCAATTATTTCATTGTGTATTAACTAATTAGTATTAGTTAATAGTTTTATCAGAGGAATGTATGCTGGTCAATTAGTAAAGTATTATGTTGCTTTTGAAATATATGGCAGAATTTGACAAATTTGACAATACTATGGAATTCTAGTTTATTTAATAATCTCTTGTGGATTTGGTTAGCTTGACTCAACCCGAAGATACTGATTAATGAACATGTCATAACGCATTAAAGTCTTGGATCTGCAAAATCACTGTGATTACCATAAGAGATGCAAGATTCTGCAAGTCTTTGACAGAAGACGAAAAGGTACTATGCTATTGTTCATACTGGCCAAAATTGGCATACAGGAGTTTTTGTATATGCTTATTCTTGACTTCTCTCTACAAATCTTTAAACTGGTAGAAAAAAACTTATAAGGAGGTAGAGTTTAAGACAAATACATATAGGGATCTGTGGATACATTAACTGTAGAATTTTCTAGTACATACGTAATCACAGTAATATTAAAGGAGCTTCTTTCAAAATTGCATGCATATTGCTCATTGATGTGTCAGAAAAAAACACAAATTTGAATAATTTACCAAATGTAATATCAAAAATATATATCTGAATTTACACATGTTGTATTAGCATCAATATCTCACAGGATGTTTTGAATGATTGATAAATGAATCATCAATGCATACATATATATGTTTTATATATGTATATATGTGTGTGTGTGTGAATGTGTGTGTAATATATGAATGAATATATATCTTTACATTTCTAACTACTGCTTTTACAGCTAAATATGTTTAATATTTAGCTAGTATTTCAGAATAAGTATATGCTTCAATTGTTATGAGCCTCATAAGATAACCTCCATATTGGGTGTAGGAACCCTCGTGGGATAGAGGAGAAACAAGAACTGTGGTGATGCCACAGTTAGAGAGCCTGCTTCCAATATCCACGTCATAAGAAATTGTATCTTTTTTATTCCATCAAATTAGCATCTGATTCAGTCACAATTTGGTTTACATCACTGCTGTATATAAAAGTGTAACATAGATAACTACCCTGAAGGGAAGGAAGGCCTGTAGAAATTTTTATGTGTATATATATATATGAATATATTCTATATATAAATATAGTATATAGTATATAATATATTATATGCATTTATATGCATTTATAATATATTATATATTATATATTATATATAATACATTAGATGTCATATGATATATGATATATAATACATATAATATATAATATATTACATCTATATAATATATAATATATCTAAATATATATATTTCATTTATATATTATTTTATATATTTTATTTATATATTATTAAATAGATAGCATATATTAGATATATTATATATTATATATCATATGACATATCATTATGTATCATATATGATATATCATATATCATATTATGTATCATATATCATATTATATAATATATGATATATCATATATCATATTATATAATATATAAGATATTATATCTTATATATTATGTAAGATATATTATCTTATATATTGTATTATATATAATATATATTTTATATTATATATTACATTGTATATTATATATTATATTGTATATTGTATATTATATATTATATAAGATATAAATAGATATTATATATTTATTTATAAATTATATGTATTTATATACATAAAATATAAATATATTAAACATAAATATATACCATATATAAATATATTTTATTGTATGTATATTTTTTATTACATAGAATACCCCAACACTGTTTGTTTATCGAAGTTATATAATAACATTAAGAAGAAGGAATGGGAAAAATGAAAAAGGAGGAAAGAAAGAAAAAGGATGAAATAAAGAAAAAAAGACTCAAGTAGTGCATTGAAGTCAAAAGCCCCTGTGCTGGGTATATATGTGAGTGTGTGTGTGAGTGTGTCTGTGATATATGAGTCAATATATTCATTAGGTCTAATTATATCAAATCCTGTAGATATTATTATCATTTTGTATTCGTGAAGAGATTGAGGCCTAGAAAGATTTGTGTCCAAAGTCAAAAGAGACTGAGCTGGATCATTGTACTAACATTGATCGGTTTTCGGTTCCCTCTTTTGATGGGGAGGAGATACAGTAAGTTTGGACATCCACAAATTAAGTGTAGGCAGTTAATTACATGATGGGATTGTTCTCTTGCTCAAATTTCCCCTTTTGCCATTCTACTAGGGAGTATCTTATGTTATCAAGGGATAATCTCCTTAATTGTAAAGCAATTTTCTGCGCTGTCCTACTATAATACAAATAATTTAACTCGTGTATTCCAACCATCATGTTTCCTGAAGAAAAAAATGCAGGGCAGTTTAATTGATAGTCTGGAGACCAGGATAAAATGTGGGGAAATTAAAAAAATAAATACATTGACAGATTAGATTTACATTCTATTGAATGAAAATTCAATGAACTATTTTGTAGCCCTTGAATACAAATGATATCTCATTGATAGGAAACTCATTTTTCCACATAGATTGTCATTAGAAGCATTTCATTCTTCCTTAAAAGATTAAGAAATATAACTGCAATATAGTGAATCAGAAGTAAAATAGTTTGCTTATGCCTGTAATCCCAGCACTTTGGGAGGCTGAGGTGGGCAGATCACTTGAGGTCAGAAGTTCAAGACCAGCCTGGGCAACATGGTGAAGCCCAATCTCTACTGAAAATACAAAAAAAAATAGCTGGGTGTGGTGGTGGGTGCCTGTAGTTACAGCTAGTCAGGAGGCTGAAGCATGAGAATAGCTTGAGCCTGGAAGGTGGAGGTTGCAGTGAGCCGAGATCATGCCACTGCACTCTAGCCTGGGCAACAGAGTGAAACTCTGTCTCAAAAAAAAAAAAAAAAAAACCACAAATAAAAATTTAAAAAGTTAATCTTCAATAAAAAATTTAAAAAGTTAAATTCCTCTGTAGGAAAAGACATTGCAAGATTTCCTATATTTTTTGTCAATGACTTTATAATATTATAAATAGGCTGGAGATGTTACTTAGCTAAAGTGTCTTCCAGGGAATTTAGAGGAAATACATTTTTTCCAATAGCACTATCCTCTCTGGAAATACAACAAAACGATGGAGAGAGAAAACATGTAGCTTGAAGTGGTTATATGATACACACATTACCAAGGGGCAAACAGGATGAGATCCTGGTGTTGTGGAATCAAATAGTTGCCTTAAATCCTAACTATGTCTCCTGATAACTACATCATCATGAGTGGCTTACTTTTTCTCACAAGCATTTTCTTTACCTGTGAAATGGAAATATTAATGAAATTATTTCAAGGCTCAATTTGACGGCACGTGTACATCATTTATCACAGAATCAGGGACAATATGTCTTAATGAATGGTGGGCTTTATTATCATCTTAATAATTATCATCACTCCATTCTTCCCTACAAGATTTACACTTACTAAATCACTCTAAAAATATATAAGGTTAACTATGTTTAATGAAAGAAACTTACTCTGCAAGATATGTTCTTTCTCAATATAGTATGTGAAATTCACAGGTTTCAGGAGATATGTTTCCTTTTTCCAGCTTTCCCTCAAAAAGATCAGTTGCACAGAATTTTATTATCCTATACAACTCTCTAATTGGTGTTAATAGAACAAACTCATGCCAAATTCTTAGCATCTGTATCAATTTACATGCTGCTTTAGACTTAGAGCTCTGATCCTTGCTGACTTGCTCACTTATCTACCTGCGATTCCATTTCCTTGGATTCTGAATATAATACATTTTGTTCTTTTACAAGTGAACACATTTGCCTGTTAACAGAGAGGTCAATTAGCTTAAAGTGTACTGTAATAAGAATATTTATTATTTAATTCTTGATGAATTGGGAATGTGTGTTTTTCATGTTAGTTTTGTGCATGAGGATGAATAGCTTTAAGTCCAGTAATCACTAGTTTTGATTACTACTATACTCTATATCCAGGGTAAAAATGTTGTCAAGAACAACATGAAGTTGTACGTGCCTGTGCGGGGTATCTTCCATTTGCCATCCTCTCCTCTCCTCATTCTCCATCCTTCTACTTTTGTTTTCTACCCAGAAAGTTGACCTATATGCACTACATCAGTGTGTTTGCATGCCTTAAGTGACAGCAGGAAGTCTTAGGGAGGAAGGAGTGTGAAACAGGATTCACCTGCCTCCTTCACTTTGAGGATGCTTCAACCTGGCTGTGCCCTTAAACAAAGGTCACTAGTCTCTCAATACAGTCTGCTTTATTTAACATTATTTTATTTTTTATTTTTCTGATTTATGTTAACCAAACCCTTTGGGCCTAGAAGTTGGTATTTCTACAACTCTTAGTCTGGATTCCTGCAATAGCTCTGTTTTCCCTACATCTTGGTCATACCTTTGCTTTATTTTATTTTATTTTTTTTGCCAAAAAAAGAAAAGCAAACAAATTCCTTAAAATACATATTTTTAATTTTTTCATTTCCATAGGTTTTTGGGGAACAGGTGGTATTTTGTTACACGAGTAAGTTCTTTAGTGGTGATTTGTGAGATTTTAGAGCACCCATCACCTGAGCAGTATACACAGAACCCAATTTGTAGTCTTTTATTCCTCACCACCCTCCCACCCTTTCCCGCAAGTTCACAAAGTCCATTGTGTCATTCTTATGCCTTTGCATTCTCATAGGTTAGCTCCCACTTATGAGTGAGAAGATATAATGTTTGGTTTTTCATTACCGAGCTACTTCACTTAGAATAATAGTCTTCACTTCCATCCAGGTTGCTGAGTATGACCTTAGTTCATTCCTTTTTATAGCTGAGTAGTATTCTGTCATATATATATACCACAATTTATTTATCCACTTGTTGATTGATGGGCATTTGGGTTCCACGTGTTTGCAATTGCTGTATCAAGTGGTAGTTCTACTTTTAATTCATTAAGGAATCCTCACACTGTTTTTTCACAGTTGTGGTACTAGTTTACATTCCCACCAGCAGGGTGTAACTGTTCCCTGTTCACTGCATCCACGCCAACATCTATTATTTTTTGATTTTTTGATTATGGCCATTCTTGCAGGAGTCACGTATTATTGCATTGTGGTTTTGATTTGCATTTCCATGATTATTAGTGATTTTGAGCATTTTTCGTATGTTTCTTGGCCATTGTTCTACATATATAAAATCATCTAATTAGAACAGCAACACTAGGAAATAGATAAATTGGTTTTTATACTTGTTTATTGTATGTGGAAATTGAGGCTATGAGAAGGTAAGGAATTTGCTCAAGTTCGCATGTCAATAGTGGTGAGGTCTTGATTAAAGCTCAGGCAATCTGTCTCCAGAGCCCAGGTTCACAAAAGTGCTATATTTTTTCATTTGACAGCATCCATTTTTATAGAATAATTTGTACCCATGAAACAGACGCTTTAAAACATTTGTTTTGATAATATGATAAAATGTATGTGCTATTGGTAAGTGAAATAAAATTTTACTTTGCAAGATATATAAACATATAAAATCAAGATTGGAATGTCATATACAAAAGATGTTTCCAGAAAGGGAAGAATAGATTATTCATATTGTTGTCATATTTTGTGTTTGCCAACATTTCTAAAATAAACTTACATTAATAAAAACATAATAATTATGGAAGTAAATTTTCAATATTTTGTGGCACAAAATATTATTTGGTGTCTTTATCATCAAATAATGCTGATGTATTGAACAGCAATACAAACAGCACTAGCGGTTCCTGGAAAAATGCCTATAAAGTATATATTTATTTGTTTGTATTGATGACTTTTTTCTTTATCCAAAATTATTCTCAATCGTAATCATAGTCTCAGTATTAATGACAGGCTAGCTAGAGCTGAAATGAAGAGGATGGAGTGAGGGCATACACAAAAGGAAAAGTAAGTTACACATTCTTTCTAAAAGAAAAAAATACATTTAAGATATCTGGCAAAATTTACTTGTAACAAAGAAAATTTGTCCAGGGCTTTTTGACAAAAATTAACCTATTTAAGGAAACAACATATCTCAATTTTGCTACTTCAATACACATAATCAGTTTTCACAGATTTAAGATTTGTTTGTTAAAGTCGAGCCGTTGATCTCTTTGCACAAGGAGCTAATTTTGATTGAGCATTTTAAAAACTAATGCAAAATTATCAAATTAATAAGTAGCAGTGAAAATGAGCCATTTTGTAATAAAAGAACAGAGAAGTGAAACTCACATTTGACCTTGGTGGTTTAGTAAATGTTTAGGATTCAGAATATGTCTGTAAGTCATGAATAGACTTCAAAATACACATTTTTAGAAGAAATATGTTAATGAGTACTTGGGGATGAGTGGGGAAATAATAAGAGTATATTCTCTAGAGATAAAATGCACTTATTGGGCCATCTTCCCATAATTATCTTATATTCTAACTCTCAGCCTACAAAGTGTTCATTGCCTGGGCTACTGCTCAAAAATGCAAAGTGAATGATATCACTGTCTGCTTAAAATCTGAGATATTCCCTCTTTTTTTTTTCTTTTTCTGATGAGGTTTAAGTTCATGGTCACGGCATCCAAAACCATTTATAAATTTATAATCCAGTCTCAACTGCACTAATTACCACTTTTTGTGACTCCCTCTCAAGTACCAGTAGCCCTTACTAGAAAAATATCTCAACATTTGATGAAGTCAGACTCTTTAAAATTTCTTTATTTTTTTCAGATATTATTCTACCTAGTCCATTCTCCTCACTTGATAATGACATTTTCCTGTTTAATTGTTTTCTATTTATAATTTTGGTTCTAATTTTTATACATTAATGTCTGTTAGTTTCTCAAGGAAATAGACCACAACTTTTTCATAGTCTTATTCCTTGCATTCAATACCATGTCAGACCCAAATAATTAATATATATTTGTAGAATTAAAAATTAACAATATAGGCATTTGTTGAAAGAAAATATTTAAATGAAATAAGTGCAGTTGTGTAAAATATATATTTCATTTCTAAATCTCTGTGAAGTAAGCACATTATTTTTCCTAAATTTTTGGAAAATAAGGTTAAAAAAAAAACCTCTTCTTAAAATCTACTTCTGTAAATATTTGTGGGCTATTATGAACAATGTGGCTGCGAGTGAGTTATTAGCCTGACCACGACTATTCACAGACTAATGGGATGTCAGAGGGAACATGCAAACTGCCTAGAATCCCCGGCTCATCCATCCATAGGTTGTCAATATGGACAGTGGATGAAGTTAATCAGATAAGGTGATCTGTGGCTCTTTCTTTCTTAGTTTTGTGTTTGTGTTTCATTTTGTTTCCATACAAATAATCCTTCATATTGAATATCTTCAGTTTTATAAGTATACTAATAACTCTCTAGCTTTCTGTTTCCTAGGCTCGGATATTTCCTACTCATGTTGTCAGCCTTCAGTTTCTGGTGATGATATTTCTGACCCCCACACTGTGACCATATTGCCTTCTCATTAGGGCTTTTGATTGTTTTCTATTTGCTAGGAAAAGGCAGAATAAATTATTTTAATTTACATGCATGTATTCATTTTTTTCCTCAAGAGCATAACTCTTGAGTTTCTACAGCTTCTTAGTTAATACTGTCATTGCTGACTTACATTAGGTCCCTCTAATTCCATTTATTAATTTGCTCATTTCCTTTAAACTCATCCTTACTCTTCCCCTCTCCAATATGCAACCATTCTAGTGTGTTTAGTGTGTTCATTTTATTTCCTATGAGCTAATAAAATGCACAAAGATTATATAATGGTGTTTTTTTCAATAAATTTATTGCTTATTTTTTCACTCAGCAGTATAATTTTAACATGTAGCTCTGTGCACATTTGGTACATTCCCTCTACTGTTTTGCAGTGTTCCACAGTGAATACCCATTAAGTTTGACTTAATCATTTCCTGAGTGCTAACTGTTTTAATTGTCTCCGATGCTTGACTATGCAAACAACACTGTGATGATCATCCTCACATGCTTATGTTCTTAGGTTAGCATTTCTCCAGGATGTATTCCGAGAAGGAAAAATGGTGGGTCTGAGGATGTCTAGAGATGTGCATACTGATTTTAACAAAGAACTTCAGTATGACTGCACCAGTCTACACTCCCATGAGTAGTACATGAGGGTTTCCACATGCCCAACATGCCCAGTGCTTGGCAGTATACACTTTCTAATCTTTGCCAATTTGCTGGGCGAGAGTGGTACTTTATAGTTGTAATTTTGCTTTTTTTCCCCAGTGAGCATGGGCATTTATCGACGTATTTCTTTGCTATCTTAGTTTGTTCGGGCTTCTACAAAAAATACTTTAGACTGGGCAATTTATAAATAATAGATTGGAAAGTCGATTTATAAGTAATAGATTGTGCAGTTCTGGAGGGTGGGAATTCCAAGTTGAAGTTGCCAGCAGATCGAGTGTCTGATGAGGGCTTGCTATCTGTGCTTCAAGGATGGAATCTTGCTGTGTCTTTAAATGGTGAAAGGACAAGTCAGCTCCTTTCATCCTTTTTCAGAAGGGCACTAATCCCGTTAACGAGAATCCTGTCCCTGTAACTTAATGACCTCCTAAAAACCTCACCTCTTAATAATGTCATGTTGGTGATTAATCTTCAAAATAAACATTTCAGGGGACACCTTCAAACCATAGCACTTGCCCTTTGACGTTTCCCATCTATAAATTCCTTCTTGGTGTTCCTGCCTTATTTTGCTATTTGGATTCTTGTCATTCTTTTTGTGATAATCTGGTAAATTGCAAATTTCATCAATTACGGACTATATAAATTAGAAAATGCTAGTATCTTCTCTTAATCTCACATGTATTTATTAAATTTGCTCTTTTTCGATGAAGAAAAGATGATTAATTTTGCTAATTTATGTTTTCGTGTATTTATTTTCTTTATATTTGTGCCTTTGCAGTTTTATTTATTTATCTATTTCTTTTTGAGCAGAGTCTCACTCTGTCGCCCAGGCTGGAGTGCAGTGGCGCGATCTCGGCTCACGTCAAGCTCTGCCTCCCGGGATCACGCCATTCTCCTGCCTCAGCCTCCCATGTAGCTGGGACTACAGGCTTCCACCACCAGGCCTGGCTAAGTTTTTGTATTTTTAGTAGAGACAGGGTTCACTGTGTTAGCCAGGATGGTCTCAATCTCCTGACTTTGTGATCCGCCTGGCTCAGCCTCCCAAAGTACGGGAATTTTAGACATCAGCCGCCTCACCCGTACATTGCAGTTTTATTTTAAAAGGTATTTCCCTTGTTGTTTTCTATTAGATCTATAGATTTATCTTGACAATTCTATGCTCATAGGTAAGGGTTTCATTTTATTTGCTCCTTAATGAAAGCGTTTTCTCAATGAAATCTCCTGAACAGTTTGTCCTTTACCAATTTTTGGGGGTGCCATTTATATCATGGAGGATTAATTTCCCAAACATGGAATTTTTCTGAAATACTTATTGAATTTCATGTTTATTTAAGTTCTATTGTGTTATTAACAATAGTTTTATTAATATGACTTTGAGTATGCATTTATCACAAGTCCTTGCTTTCTGATCATTTTTGTAATTATTTGATTTTTCTGTGGTCTTTAATTATTTAATATAAAATTTTGAATACATTTGTTAAAATCTCCCATAGTTATTTTCACTGTGACTGATTAAAGAAATAAATAATGTTAGGGCCATATATAAAAACAGAACTCTGATCTTCCCACAATCTGCAGCAATCAACTTAAGAAATCAACCCATTATCTGCAATAATCAGCCCAGAATCCAACTTGCTATAATGAGACTTGTGGGAAGTCAGACCCCTTTCTCTAGTAAACAATTTAGGAGGGCAAACAGTAACCCCTGTGACAATAGGCCCTAAACAGCAAGAATTTGATTAATAACTGACAGCTTTCCTATTGTTGTTCCTACTTCCAGCATAGAACCAATCAAGAAAAGCCAAATATGCACCCTCTAACACATAGGAAGCCTTCCTTTTAGTTGGCTGCATATAGCTTCCCCATACCAACAGCCTTCAATCAGGGCACACCTGAAGCCTTCCGTTTTTTCCACGATAAAGTTTTCCCACTCCTCTGCTGTCGTTTAGTCTCTACCAAAACAAAAGTGATGGTAGCTGACTCCCTAAGTGGGGCAAGCTCTGAGTCAATGGTCTTTTCTTGTTTTTACTGGTTGGTCTTTATTTATTTCCACAGTAGTACTAAATTTATAGATTAATTTGGGAAACACTGAAAGGTTTATAATGAGTTGCTCCACCTAAGAACATGGAATACATTTTCATTTATTCAGAATAGATTTCATTTGCATTGTTTTAAAGTTGTTTTCATAGGTGTAAACTTTTTATCAGGTTAATTTTTTACTTCCATTATTCACATTTTCTTTTACTCTGTTTTTCTACTTAATTACTTCCTTAGAGGAAGGTTCTGGAACATCCACACTCTATTATTTAGTATTCATTTCTTTTCTGACTGCTGTCTATTTGATGGTATATATTGGGTTTATATATGGTCTGGAGGGTTACATCTTCTTGCCATATTTTTTATTTGTTTATGGCTAACGTGAACTTTATATTAACTGTAGTTCCTGAACATATTAGAAACTCTTTGTCATATTATTTCATACATTTGATCTCTTCTACTTTTTTTTAAATGTTCTTTTCCCCTTTACTTCATTTACTTACATTACTTTTTCTGCTAATGTAAAATTTATACTTTTTGTGTTTATTTTTATGTTAATTATTGTTTATTTAAGATCCATACTCCCATTTATTACACTACCTTCTTAGATTTATCAGTACTATGTTCTCCCCTAATTCAACTGGTACTTTAGTTTAAACTTTTATTTCTTTATTCCTACTCTCTTACGCTAACCTAAGGGTTCATACTACCTAAAGACTAAATGTTTTCATTTGCCCTTGATTTTTTAAACAACAATAAACTTTCATAAGTTATGTCATGATTTTTGCTTTCATATATCTTGGTATAGGCCTCCTGAATTCATTTTTGTTAATTTGAATCTTCTTCCAGAAATGTTTTCAAAATGGATTTGTTTGCAAAATTTCTGTGAAATTTTATTATTCCCTTATATATAAGTGAAAATTGGCTCATCTTTTTTTCCTGTTCAATGATCTAAATTAAGTAGATACTTATCATCTACTTGTAGTTAGTTTCTCTTGATCAAGATAAGCAACAGTGCAAGTTATTTGGGATTTGGGGATAGGAAATGATCATCCCAAGGCAATGTGAGAAAGAGGCAAGAACACAACTTTAGAGTTCTCTCTCAATCTATGTCCCATTCTTCACTCTAAGCAGTAGCTACCATCAGTCCTTTTTCTACAGATGAGTAGATAAATCTTTACTCTTTCAAAGGACATATTTTTAATTTTTTTTAAAAATTTGTGCTCTCTCTTACTTATCTTTCACAAAGTTGTTATTGTCAAATTTATTAGCAAGATATATTGGTTATAAGAGAGTCATTGGGTCCAAACTTACAGGAATAAATAGAAATATAAGGAAAGCAGACACATCCAGATAACCAAGTACATGGGGGGAAAATCACTTTTCTTTCCTCCTTTACTTCATCTTCTCAATCTATTTCTTGAATGTGATAATTTAGAACTTTTGTGCAAAAGCAAGTATTTTATCTGTGGTTGAGTGATGTTAAGTATTCCTTCTATATAGTATACATTTGTGCTGTTAATTGAACTGTCAGTGAAGGGCCAATAAGAATTAATCTGCTTTCAATGAACATGTCATAGATGGCCAACCTCACGCTTTTAACAAGGCATAATTATGTAAAAAATAAAAACTGAGGATTACGTACAAGGAGTAACACCAGCTACTAGCAAGGATTCCAACCAAATCTTCTCAGTTATAGCATCTGGTTACTAAAAGACATCAAGCTTTCCATTTATGGCCTTGATAGTATTATTTCACTGGGTAAACAACTGATACTTAACAAATGTTCTAGTTGTTCAGAAAGTATGCATTTATATTGATCACATTGTATTTAAAACTCCTACTGAAACTTATAAAAGTAGTCTCTGAAATTTAAAAAGCAACAAAAGTGGTTTGTAATAAAACTTGAAAAAAACAGGATGCATTCAAGTAGTGCTAATTAACTGGCCTTCAATAACTAACAGTAAGACTGAAATAATTCTTTTTCCTTTCAGGTTCTATGATCTGATTTTATAAAAACAAATAATGTTATATTAAATAGTAAAATAAAAACTGATGTATGCATGAATAAAACCACATATTTATTGGTAGACTATTTTCTATTACATAGAATAATATGTATAATATTTTTGTATCCATAATAATTTGTAAAATAGGCACTGTACATCTTACAAAGATGATTCTAATTGCATTTCTTCTTTAATTCTCACAAGACTGTGATGTGCATGTTTTCATTATATCTATTTGATGGAGAAATAACTGATTCAAATGATCAATGTCCTGAAGCTAGTAAGAGGAGGAGCTGTGACTCTATCACCTCCTCTGGTTCCAACATCTATACTCAGTTATGCTGAGGAAATTTAGTATAATAATGACTGATAAATATAAATATAATAAATCTGAGAATTGATTTTCTTCTGGATTGCCTCCTATCATAAATATATTATCAATCTTGTTTTATGGATGAGTGCTTTTACAATAAATCCTAAACATTTGAGTACTCAAAATCCATGAGGAGTGTCTATTGATAACTTAAGCAAGATGTTAGACTAGCCTGATCACATTATTCTTCATTTCCATGCCATTTTCTCAATGTGGAATTTTGACGACACACTTTTGATTTTCTATCCATGTCCTCATCCGTAAAATTGGGTTATTCATAGGACATATACTAGGGATATTAACTTTATTTCTAAAGAACAGGGTCAAGCACATAGTATGACCTTAAGAATAGATTTATTGATGATTGTATTAGTAAGAGGAGTTTCCTTATTATTATAATCACCAACTGAATATCGCTTTCTCTGGTCAAGTATTAAAGAGAAGTCAAATACGGGTTTTCATGATTCAGTTAGCATCATTAATCAAATATTTTTAAGGCCTGTAAGTTCATCTTCATGACTACATAAAGTAACAAATTCATTAGAATCATCTTATCGAATAATATTGTTACCGATGGAGGGTCTTGGCTGCAGGTTGTCCAAGTTCTTGACATTTTCAACAAAGATTTGGACAAAACACACAGAAAAGCAAGGAAAAAATGAAGCAATAAAAACAGACTTATTGACAATGGACGTACACTCCACAGGATCGGAGGGGGACTGAGCAGCAGCTCAAAGGCCGTGGTTACAGAATCTTCTGGGTTCCAAATATGCCCTGGAAGCTTCCCATTGGCCACTTGGTGTGCACCCCATGCAGTTGAAGTAGTGGCCAGCAATCAGAAGCTAAAGTGAAGTTACAAAGTCACACTGCACAATCAGAGGCTAAAGTGAAGTTACAAAGTCACACTGCGCAATCAGAGGCTAAAGTGAAGTTACAAAGTTACACTCCTATGCAAACGAAGACTTTGGCCTGCAATCAGTCTGATTGGTTGTGGAAAGCAACCAATCAGAGGATGAGGTGAAGTTACAAGTTACACTCCTATGAAAACATCTGATTGGTTTGCAAAGGGAGTGGCTTCTGGTCCTTTTGTTACTTACGTGTGAAAAGTTGGGGATTTCCTTTTGATTTAGTTCTAAGAAGTCAGCATGAATCAGCCTCCCTGCCTCCGGACCCTATTCTGCCTCAATGTCACATTTTATTTCTGAAGGTCTCAATTTTGAATGTACTATTCAAAACATATATTTTCTAGTGTCTTCGTTGTTTTCACATTCACTTATTAATGGTGAAAAGCTAAAATGTATGTCCAATTTAAACTTTATTTTTATACTTTTTACATGTAAATTCTTAGTTTATTTTTAGAATTTAAAGATGAGTCATCTATTAGTACTTGCCGTGGGTACCCACATGTTGAGCAATGTTCTTTAGAAGCAAGATACCTATAGCACCTAGAATATAGGATAGCAAGAAGTGTTAGAATTTGAGATTGAGAGTCACTTATTTAAAAACCACATCACAGTTTGTCACAAATTATAACACCTTTTGCCTGTAGCATTTTTAAATGGATATAATATCTCACTTATTTTAAGATTTTTCTTCCTAAAAGTATCCTGTGGCATCAATGCACATTATGAACTAATGGCAACAATTTTGTTTTAAATCCCTAAGGGAAGAAGATGTTGTCAGAATGTTGGCCAGTATTTACTTTCTTTTTTTTTTTTTTTTTTTTTTTTTCAGGCTTCTATACAGGAGCATTTTGAAAAATGGTGCTTCTAATGACACACGTGTGGGTCTTGTAATGTGATGTTAAATTTGCTGTCCTTCCAAAGGGAAAGCATTTTTTGCACGCTGAAAAATTCAAAAGCATTTGGAAATCTCTTGATTGACTTGGCCATTTATTTGACTCTGCATCAAAAAAACTAACCAATCGAAAACTAACAGTCATGATGGGCTGCCAGTCTTCACCTCAGAAGTGAAATCTCAGTCAATAAAAGGCTCATGTTGAAAACCCTGAGTGACATTTAACTAAGGGGTGCAAAGCCTATCAATGTATTTTTGACACCATTCCTCCCACGCAACTGTCAGCAAGTTTAAATTAACCCTGGAGGTCTATAGGTTTCAATGATGGATGAAGATGTTTAAGCCACATCCCAGAACCAAAGAAGTAATGGTTTTGACATTTATTCAGATGCCTATATATCTGTGTTATTTCTTTTGATTTTGCTTATATATCTTCTTATGTCATTATAGACACTGTAAGATTTGTATACGTTTCTCATACACAATATGCTACACATTCCCCCAAGAAAGGATTTCAAGTTGTTGCTGTCATTTAACATTCTTTGTGCTAAGTCAGCAATTTTTATAAAACAAAAGCAAAGTATAGTCACCTGAAATGTGTTGAATTTTTATAATATTAGATAATATGATGCATGCATTTTTTTCCTGTAAATTATTTTATAAAACATTAGGTCATTTCTTGTCCTCTCCCTCCTCACATTTCCTAGGAAACTTAGGGATTGAAAATATAAGAAATGAATTGTCAGGTTATTGCTGTTAAGACTCAGCAAGGACTTGTTTTGAAAAGTGCACACTCATTGTTAATCATGTCATTTGGTGGATACAGTGCCATGCAAACTACATTAGTCTTAAATAAAATATTTTCATGTGCTATACTGAACTATTTTTTCTCACTGAGAAATGCTCACATATCCATTTTGCTTTAGATCTGAAGTCAGCAAACTTCTTTTGATAAAGGCTCAGATAAATATTTTAGACTTTGTGGACCAAAGGGTCTCTGTTGCAAATACTCAACTTTGCCACTCTTGTGCAAAAGCAGCCATAGACAATATGTAAATGAAGAAGTGTAGCTTATATTTTGATAGAGCCTTACTTTTGAACACTGTGACATGAATTTCATGTATTTCTTATTCACCATGAAATATTTTGATTTTGATTTTTTTAAAATAATAAAGATGTGAAAAGTACTCTTAGTTCATGGGACATACAAAAATAGGCAGATAGCTGGATTTGGCTCACAGACCATAGTTTGCTGATCCTTATTTTATTTTATTTTATTTATTTATTTTTTTTGAGACGGAGTCTCGCTCTGTCGCCCAGGCTGGAGTGCGGTGGCCGGATCTCAGCTCACTGCAAGCTCCGCCTCCCGGGTTCCCGCCATTCTCCTGGCTCAGCCTCCCGAGTAGCTGGGACTACAGGCGCCCACAACCGCGCCCGGCTAATTTTTTGTATTTTCAGTAGAGACGGGGTTTCACCGTGGTCTCGATCTCCTGACCTTGTGATCCGCCCGCCTCGGCCTCCCAAAGTGCTGAGATTACAGGCGTGAGCCACCGCGCCTGGCTGATCCTTATTTTAGACACTTATATAGACTGTGTAGTTATCACTTGTGCTCATTCAACAATCAGTCAAGCTCTGCATAACCTGTCAGTTGTTACAAAAAAACATAATGAGAGTAAGCTATAACTTTTATTATTATTAATACTTATAGATTGTTAAATTCATATGACAGGTGAAATCATTAGCTTTATGACTTATTCTCTGTGTATATAGTAGTCGAAAATAATGTTTGGAAATTGTGTGTGATTTGGGGAAGTCTTAAAAATGAAAAGGCAAAATTGACTTTCAGTTTTAGTCTTTTCAAAAGTCGCCTTTCAGTTGTCAGTAATAATGTGTTCTGTCTGCTCTGAAAGAGGTTATATTTTACAAATGATGACTGTTCTATTATGAAATAATTTTTGTTCATAAGGAAACATTTTCTGCTCCTCTAAGATGAAATAAATCAGGTAAAATTTGCACATATATTTGACAGTGTGATAACTGATCTTCAACTAATATATAACTGTGATTATTGTAACTTGCTCATTGTATTGTTATTTTTCAAAGCATATTTTCAGAGGTCAGAGACAAAGATTTGAACACTGTCTTTTCATATTTAACTGTCATTGAAATGTACTTGAAAACAAGCATTTCTACTGAAAACTGAAGAATGACAAGGTTCAAAAATTTGGAAAGGAGAACTTTATTTCCCATATGCAGTTGCAGCCTGCAGGGTGGCCATTTTGACAGGCTAGGAAGCATAGCCTCTGGCCAGAGCCAGAAGCAAACACTTTCAGGGAAGGGCAAAGGGAACAGGAATTTATACTGAGCAAGGTGGTCAAATATACATATTGAATAAGCTATAAGAAAAGTCATGAATATTTATGGAAGGAGAAACATGCACATGTGCAATTGAGCTTCATGCTTCTCCACGGGGTCCATGTTAAATATATATATATGGCAACATTAGCATATCTGAGCGTGGAGGTTTTTGGCCCTCTGATGTCAAAAGGTGAAGCAAAGGATATGAAAACTCTCACTGCATATTCTCTGTAGACAAGCCAGAACCACTCTGTGGTCAATGGCAAAAATAAAAAAGAAGAGGCAACATCAGGAAGTTGGCTGATATCAGGGTGGAGTCTTTTGAAAGGGCTGGTTTCCGTTTAGCCCTTAGAGAAGAAAGGCTGATGGCGGTTTGCACAGGATGGGGTATAAGGAGGTGTGTCTGACCTCCTTCACGACCAAGATACTCAGTTTTCAAGGTTTCTATAAGGTCTCCTTGGCCAAGAGAAGCTCTGTTCAACCAGCTGGTGGTGGGGGAGCTTGGGACTTCATTTTTATTTCTCACTACCTACACAGACTACTGCAAGCTAATGTAAAGCAACTTTAACCAAAAACTCATTTAAGATTAGAAAGTTGCAAAGAGAATTACAAATTTGCTTTCTGAGGGATTAGGAAATTAAACACAATGGGGAGTTTGTTTGCCTATGGTTGTTTCATTACCATCTTCTCACGGAAAGTATGCTGTAAGAGGAAACTTATTTTGTTCTTTAATTCTGGAGTTAATCAAGATCTTTGACCAAACCATACTTTTTTCTTCCAGCTCAGTAGTTCTTTTACTTGTCAAGACTCCGAGTGATAGTCCTGTGGAGAAGGAGACATGCAGGGATCTCCCTCAGTGTTTTATAATGTAGTAGCAGAAGTCCCTTTGAGAATTTATGAATATCTGATCTTCTCAACGGATGTGACATGTATGCTGTACATCAAGAGATGAATGGGTATTTTCTAGGAAAGATGGAGAAGGGGCACTTAAGGCATAAGAAAGGGCATCTCGAGTCACAGAGGCATGAAATAACAAGCCACATGTAGAATAAAAGCAGTTTAGTGTTTGTATGAGAGCCCACAGGTATGGTTTTATTATTTATTTTATTAAGTTAGAACAAAGACCACAGACAACAGTTACAGTTTTATCCTTCAGGCAGTCATTTACAGTTTTAAAATCGGAAATTACATGGTAATAATTGCACTGCAGAAATATTCCTCTGGCGATAGACACATAGATAGATAGATAGATAGATAGATAGATAGATAGATAGATAGATATTGCAAAGATGAACGGAAGTGATGCAAGCAAACCCCAAAATTGGGGTTCAGCTCAGGAGAATCCTTGGTTTTGCTTAGGAAAGAATTCAAAAGCCAGACACAGTGAAACAAAGCAAGTTTATGAGAGCAGCAGAGTACAGCAAAATGGCGGCTGTATAGAGCAGGGTTATCCCATAGGCAGAGTACACTGTCACTTGCTGGCTAGCTTTATGTATAGCTACTCCTTAATTATCTGCTAAATAAGTGTCAGGTTATTCATAGTTTTCTAGAAAAGTGGTAGGGAGTTCCTGGAACCAAGGGTTCCTCCTCTTTTAAACTATGTAAGGTAACTTCCAGGACCTTATATTGCTGTGGCATTTGTAAACTTGGCACTCCGGGGAGTGTATTTTAGCATGCTAATACCTTATAATTAGCATATAATAAGCACTGGGGCAACTAGTGATTGCTTTCCTTGTGATCTTGGTTTTAGCTGGTTTGAGCTGTTTTCCTTACTGTATCCGGTTTTGACTAGATCCTGATTTCATTGGTGTTATCTTAAGTGGTGGTCAGAAAAAAAGTCCTGCTGATCACTCACCTCAAAAGGAATCTTTTGCAATAGCAAAGATGATCAAAATAATGTGAATACATTAGTGATAAGGTGAAAGGGATCAAATTCTAGCTTGTGTTATCAAGGAGTTATAGTACCATTAATTAAGATAGAGCGTAGAAAAAAAGATTTTTTAGAAGGGAGGTGGCATGGAACCAAGTTTTGAATGTGCTAACTATAAGGAAGCTATGAGGCATTTGAGTAACAGTTCCAGAGTATAGCTGAAATGCATATTTAGAACTCAAGAGAAGATTCTGAGCTAGAGATATGTAATGCGATTCTTAAATTCTCTATTTAACATGTATACGTGGATTTATTAAATAATATTGAATATGTACTATGTGGGAGTCAGATAATAAGGATATCTCAATAAATGAGAAAGACAAGGTTCATGCTCTCTGAAATTTTTAAGTAACTATAGTATATATTTTACAATAATCTTTGCATATATTGTACAAATGCAAATGTATTAAATGTACATAATGAAAAAATATGTCCCTTTCTCATCCCGTATCCTCAGTCTCCTCTCCTGTAGAAAAATATTTGCAGATAAAGCTCTTCTTTGCAATTCACAACTATGCTTACACATATCCTTATATAATTGTTTTTCTAGTTAGAAACATATTTTACAGTTTTCTATACTTGCTTTTATTTTTCGTTTAACAATTTATCTTTAACTCTTTTCATGAAAACACCTGTAATATCTTTCTTATAGTTTTTAGAATGTAAATTAATTTATTAAATGTATAAACATAACTTGTTATTGACTAATGCCTCATTAATGCAGGTTATTTTTGCCGGTTTCCCATAACAAATAATGCTGTAGCAAATAGTCATGCAAACACAAATTTATCAGTAATATACATTCCTTGAGATTAAATCACTGTCAAAAGGTATGTTTATTTTTAATTTAATATCTATTTCCAAATTATTCTCCAGAGAGTTCATACTAATTTACACTTACACCAATCATGAACCTGAACTGTTAAAACTTCATCAACACAGTGTAACCTATAAATTCTTCTATTTGCTTTTTAGGATTGCTTTTTAAAAAGTGGAAAGATGTATCATATTGTCATTTTATTTTTATTTTTAAATTATGAGTTATATGGAACATTTTTTCTGAGTGTTTATATATCGTTTGTGCTTTGTTTTCTTGGAACTACATCTATGTCTCCTTTTTCCATTTTTAAATTGGTTTTTGTTCTTGGTGTTTCATAAAATGTTTAATATATTTTAAATATTAGCCTTATTTTAAATACTATAAATATTTTCTTGTTTTATAAAGTTCTCTTCAAAGTTAAAAAATTGCCACATATGTACTTTTCTTTTATGATTCCTAGGTTATCTGCTTTTGGCAAAAGGTCATTTCCCACTTCAACATAGTTATTTTAAAAATTTACCAAGTGTTCTTTTAACTGAAACTCACAACAAGCCTGTGAGGAGGTTTGTATTAACATTCCAATAGTGCAGTCATTAAACAGAAACTGAGAGAAATTGAGAAACTTGCTTTTGGTCACACAACTGTTAAATTACTGAGCCTGAGTTTGCAACCAAACTCTGACACAGCTCTGGTGAAGTTAACCTGATCCTGAAGAAGACCCGCAGTTATCTCTTTGGATGATTGTTTTCTTTCTCTTCTGAGAAGACCGCTGAGCCCCTCCATTGCTGTGGAGGTTTGGATTAGTCTGTTTTCACACTGCTAATAAGACATACCCAAGACTGGGTAATTTATAAAGAAAAAGAAGTTTAATCAACTCACATTTCCACATAGCTGGGGAGGCCTTACAATCATGGTGAAAGGTGAAAGCCATGTCTTACATGGCGGCAGGCAAGAGAGAAAGCATGTGCAGGGGAACTCCCCTTCATAAAACCATCAGATATCGTGAGACTTATTCACTATCAAGAGAAGAGCATGGGAGAGACCTGCCCGTATGATTCAATTACCTCCCACCCGGTTCCTCCCATGACACATTGGAATTATGGGAGCTAAGGTTTGAGATTTGGCGGGGGAGACACAGCCAAATCATATCAAGGTTTTTCTTCTTATGGGAATAAGCAGTGCACTATAGAAAGGAGGCTACAAAAGTTTCAACCAAGTAACCACAGGAGAATAATAATCTGCATATTGTTTAAAAGGCAAATTGTTTTTATTGATTCAAAAAGAACCTAAGAATAACTAATGCATTCATTATGTCAACCAGTAAGTTTTGAACATGTGTAAGTGTCAGGCTATTTTAAATGCTTTTCCTTAGTGAATCAGACAGGCAAAGTCTTTTATCTCTAGAAGCTTATATTTCAGCTTTCTGTTCATGTGCTGTGCTGCTTTTTCTTAACTTTTTTTTTCCAAATAACACAACGTATCTCTTTCTTATCATAGGCTTTTTGTGTTTCCTGCATAAAATCAAAAGAAGGATTGTGTAGATATTATCTTTTCTCAATAATATACATTTTTCTGCCATGGACACTGTGAGGTGCTATCCAGATCCTCTGCACACATTGAGCTGTATATTTCCCTAGCTCATGGTAGTGTGGGCTGATGGCTTTTTGCTGAACCCCCTTCAGGTCTTATCCTCAGCCATACTCAACATTATGCCCCTTCCCAGGGACAGTACTAATCTAATGATGGTTGATGCAGCAGTTCAAGGGCCTGGCCTCTTGGTTTTAAATGACAACTTTTGAAGGATTACGGCCTGTCTAAAATTCTTTGTGGAGGCTAAGTCCTCTATTTCAACAGTATCACCCTTCAACTTCCCGCCATTCAATCTTGTTTTCTTCACTCCTCATAGTCTCCTGAGAATCTTCCCCCAATAACACCCAACTCTTTCTCTGGACCCAGCCTATACTTTCATTGCATATTCTACGAAGATGCACTCTCATTTCAGCCATATGTTTTTTTGTTGGTTTGTTTAAAAAAAAAAAAAAAAAAAAAACAAAAAAAAACAACTTATTTTAATCTTTGGGTGAACAGTCCTATATCTGCCATTTTTTTTTTAATGTTTTTGAAAACAAAGTCATATATATGGACTTTTAGAAGTTTTATTGGAAGGAGGAAAGTTACTTTAAAAAGGATTTTATTTCTTTCACTGATGCTATTCTATAAAAACCTTATTCAAACTGTCCACAACTCAAGTCTCACAAAGCAAGCAATAAACTTTATAATATGAGGCCTTCTTGTAAAATTCCAGTTGTAAATTTTCAGATTTTGTCCAGAGCTTAAATTGGCAATTAAAACTGAGGAAAGAAAAATAGGAACAATAGTCTAAAAATTGAACCACCCAAAACTAATTAAACAAAGAGACATTGAATTTTTTACTTGAAAGTAACTTGCCTCAAGGTCAACAATGAAAATTCAGGTCTAACCTAACTAACTAAACTTACTACCTCCTTAATTCCTTGCTGTTCTCAAAATCTATCTTTATAATTTTAGCAATGTGTTTTAAAGGCAAACAAATAAATCATATAGGCTTGGAGTGTAGAGAGTGTTATTCAATTAGTTTATTGAGCTGAGTTTAACCTATGGAAAGTTGGTTCTTTTAAGACCACATTTTTCGAAGTATGGAGTCTAAATTTTTAAACTAATATTTTTATCAATTTGACCAGCAATTACTGAAGCCTTCAATGTGAGATAATATTTTAACCACTGGTGAAACAGTGATAAATGAAATTGGCATCATCCCATCACATAAATATGTGTTCTGGATGAGATAATCTAAGTTCTCTAGATAAGCGGAGGCATTGTAATAAGTCTTGATGTTTTATATCAATATTTTAAAGTCATATTTTTTAAAGGTCAGAACAGTTGCATAACTGGTATTACCAAGTGGCAATTGTAAAGTGCTGTACAACTCTTAAATTTAGAGATGGTGAAGTCCATTACACATTTATTGAGTCCCAACTATGAGTCGGGCCCAATTTTCAGCTTCCCTTTTATAATTCAGTACTGTTCAGGCTCTTGTGTCTGTTATTATCATCATTCAGCTTCCTTTTTTCAAAACTGAAGAGTATGTCTGTATATACTAAGCTTACCTTTTACATATTATTTTCATGGTAAATAACCATCAAAAAGTTGTTTCTACAGATAAGTTTCATTGTTTTGCCACATTCTTTTTAAAAGAAAAGTCCTACAAAATATTGAATTATGATCATTAATTCAATAAATACTTATTGAGCACCTATAATGTGCCAAATACTATTCTAGATACAAAAACCAAAGTTGTCACTGGGCATAGTTGCTGACACCTGTAATGCCAGCACTTTGTGAGGTCAAGGCAGGTGGATCACTTGAGGTCAGGAGTTCAAGATCAGACTGACCAACGTGGTGAAACCCTGTCTCTACTAAAAACACAAAATTGGCCAGGCGTGGTGGCGCATGCCTGTAATTCCAACTAATCGGGAGGCTGAGGCAAGAGAATTTCTTGAACCCAGGAGGCCAAGGTTGCGGTGAGCCGAGATGGTGCCATTGCACTACAGACTGGGCAACAAGAGCGAAACTCCCTCTAAAAATAAAACCAAAGTTGTCAGAGTCTCTGTTTTCAGGGAGCTTTATTCTACTCTGAAAGAAAGACAGTAAATTAAAACATTTCACAGTGATATTACTATGAAGAGCTATCTCAGGGAGAGGTATAGAGAAGAGTATGGATTTGTCTGGAGAGTGGCATGAGGAGTTGGTAAGGATTAACACTATATTGGGGGTCAGAAAAAGCGTTCTAAAAGCCTGAACAGTGTGACATACGGGTAAGGGGGGACAACTCCTTAGCTATGCCCTGTTAATAATCACTAATATCAAACATTTACACACTCTCACACTTATGCATGTTTTATAACAAACTCAGCAGTTTTCATATGACTCTAATGAGACCTTGGTGTTCTCCTCTTGGTTTGATTCGTACCTGTGTATGTGCAACATTTAATTCCCCATATCAAATATAAACATTTGCAATCCACCTCCTTTTCAATTTCTTGAGCATCACTGGGTACAAGTTTGTGATAGTGAAAACAGCCTCAAAGAACAAAATAAGCCCCAGAAGAAAACAATTAAACATTGTGGAATTTTTTAGACCTACCAGGTCTTAGGAGAGTCTGAGCTTCAGAGAAACAAATCTCTTATATGCCAAAGCAACATTTACCCATCTCAAGCGTGAAGTTTTGGGACATTTCCATGCTTCCTGTCATAGTGACCTCTAATTATTTAACTAAGTGGATGTACATTTAATGCATAAAATCGAGCAATATTTCCAGCCCTTTTTATTAACTGCCTGAAGCCCAACTTTTTTTCCACTCCTTCCATTTCTCTGCCTTGAGAGTTAAAAGCAAACTTGGAGAAAACCAGAATTGCTCTGCCCAGTTGTAACCATTATTGGATTCCTGGACCTTTTTGCCTTTCTTTTTCTACCCTCCCCTCCACCTCCCACGAAAACACAATCACTGCCTAGAAAACAATACTTACATTTTAAGACCTGGTTAACTGTTGCTTTCCCAAGAAAATGCCTCTGACTGCTTTAGTCCATGTTGAACATTCCCTTTTCAAAATCTTTTCTTGCACAAAGAGTCACTACCTTACCATCTTGTGCATCACAGTTTATCCTGCAATGATGCAAATGCAGGAGTTCCAGGAGATGACAAGAAATTATTTTGAGGAGATAGAGAGTTTCTTTCCCCTCAATTCAAAACAGAAGTCATTGCTCTCAGTAGCAACCCAGAGTAACACCTGTAGCTATTCTTTATCATTTCATATTTTGATGAAAACTTACGAATGCTCCTGGCAAATCTGTTAGCTGTGTGTCATCAAAATGTTAAGGTAACCTAAAAACGAAAGAAGAAACCAACAGCATAAAAGTTGAATCAAAGAAATGCGTGTTCTCTACCCACTATCTGGTGTAAGGCGCTACCTTGTTGAGTAGGTTAGTCTTTGAAGGGAGTCTGTTTATCTTTTTCAGTCATCAGCCTCCTCAGAGGGGCTTTTGATATATTCTTTGTTTGATGTTCTGATGCCTGCTACAATGTGGACTGTTTTAATTTTTATTTCTTTTTCCTGTTTGAGCTTGACTCTGCATTAAATGAACATTCCACTGACAAAATGCTGTGAGTAATTAATCAATAGAAAGGTGATTAATTAGGTAAATCAGCAAGAGGCCGAGGATAAGCAGAAAAGGGTCCTTTGAAAGATTCAAAGGGTCTGCTTCTGGTGGTTTTGTAATTTTCCCTTCTGCACCATGAATCCCTTATGCTTCCTGAATAATAGGAGGTTAGAAGAATAAAAATATCCTCCCAAGTAACGTTGTAAAGTGGAAACAATAGGAAATGTCATCATCTTCCCTGGCAATATTCTGGGTGGGAAACTTCATCACCTAATGAAAAAAGCACTTCGATGGATTAATGTAGTGGGATTTAAGAGAAATATTCTGATCATTGCAAAATCAGTGAAGATGAAAAATGTGAGCAGGTAATTGAATAGGAAACATTTATATGGCATTGAAGCTATGCTGGCAAAAAAATTATTATTAAAGTAACCTTTTATTTAATATATCATCACCTATAAGATGTGCTTTGTAAAATTTCAGCTTGGAAGGACTTCCTTTTTAATCGTGTAAAGTTTTGGCAACTCTTTTTATTAAAGGATTTTGTAACTGAAACTGAATATAGTTTAGGGTATATAAATTAAAATGAACCTCAGAGACCACATAGGCAAGCATTTTGTAACATAAAGACTTTTCAATTAATCATAGAGATGGTTGGTACATAACCTTCCTTACGAGCAGGACTCATCTTAATAATTTTTATATTTTGTGTTTTATGCAGTATCACAGCAAAAGAGAGAAATGCTGAAAAGCTGAGAAAACCCTACATAAAATTATATAATACAGAGTCATAAACCAAGAGTCTTTTAGGTATTAAAATGGAACAGTTCTTTTAATATCTATGTTTTTTCACTTATATTCATACTAGGAAGTAGTAATGTCATCTTATCACTGTGGTTCCTGGAGAGCAGAGTTGGGGTAAGGAGCTAAGTTCTTTTGTACCCCTTTATTCTGTTCCAGGCTCTTCTGTCCCCTGTCCCTGAGTCATCGGTTTGGGAAGTTGATTGTATTAAATCATGCTCCCTTCCTCACTGAGTTGTTCGTGGTTATTGTGTTTAATATGTATTGTTTATTTTTAAAATTATATTAGAAATTAGAGGCTAGAGAAATTCTGCACTGTGGTGTAAATGTATCACTTTCATCCTGTTTTCTTTTGGTCATTCTGATTGCAGGAAGGAGAGAACTTCAGTTTTTTGTTGCTATGTTCAGTGCTTCATGTTAATTGCCATTTTTGTCAAACGGAGAAAAGTCCTGAGATACGCGACAGTATCTGAAGAGACTTTGATCACCTGATTTTTGTCTTCATGGAGTTTAATTTGCAGTTGCTTTTTTTTTTGTAAGGTGAGGGATTTTTTTCATATACCTTAGAAAAGTTGAGTTTTATTTTCAAAGAAACTTGAGTGCAAAATTAAGTAAAAAATAATACTAATTAATTTTAAAATAGTGCACTATGTAAATAGCAATACAAGTGGAACTTGAATAGCAACAATCATGACAATGATACAAAAATAAAATGAAGTTTGAGAAACATTGCCTTGCTTAAGACCAGTTAAGATGAAGGACCTAGGTCCATAGAAAATAATAGAAAAATTAACTCAATGGAATAGGATGCAGAAACAGAGAGATCAGAAAGAATATGGTAGCAGGCAGGGATATACTGGTAACCTAAGCGAAGAGACGCTTAACCCAAGGGAGTTGGGCTTCTGTCAATAATCCCTCCAACCTGAGGCCAAGATTAGAGAATGGAGCTTTGAGGCTTCTGGGGAAGTCAAGTGAGGAGGGAACTGTAGAGGCGGGGGATGAAGCCCAGAGGATTGCATGTCTTGTAATTAAATAATGAACTCAGAGGGAAGAAAGTCCAAAGGTTAAAATGAAGTATATGGCAGGAAGTAGAATCAGCTACCAAACAAAACAGAACAAGCCAGATCACAGAGGAAGATGTGATTGTGTTCTGCTTTCATTCTTTTTAAAAATCAAAGCAATGATTTTTTTTTCTAATTTGTTGCAATCTTTCCTCTTATATTGTAATTCTCATGTAGTGGAGTCTCATCTTAATGTAGGGAAGTGTTAATTTTGAGATCTGTTTTGAAATACCAACTTAGAACTACCATGTGTCAAGATTGTCTACATTTAACATTATAAATGATGTAATTATGTGAAGTGTTTCTGGAGGAATCCTATATTTATATTAATACCAGTCTAAATAGAATGTATTTAATTTCATCAGTCATTCAAATACATTATTTAACTTTCTCTGCAGCACATCTTAAAATAGTAGTTTCAAACCTCTGAAGAGGTTTAATAAAGATATGAATAACTTTATTTTGTCAAATGTTTAGTATTCTTTGTTAATGATGCTATAATACCTAGTGAGTGGTCCTAAGTTACTAATATGTCTCCAAACACTGTTGATAATTACCTTGATGCATGGATAATTATTTATTTTTACTAATACTGTAGAAATTATCAAAATATTTAAGTCTCTTAATTAGGAATCCTAGTTACTTATATAGCCTATAATATTAAATATGTGACTAGCAAACTCAAGATAAAATGCATGTAATTTGGAATACATTTCCACCTATCTTGTCACATTCTCTCTGAAATTCACTTGGAAAATATAACAATTTTTTCCTGAATGTGTCCATGAATAAAACAATTTTTAAAACTGACCTTCTGCATGACTCGAAATATTATCCTTGGCATGGATTTCTGTCATATATTTGTAAAACAGCAACACAAAAGCTCTATGTAAGATGGAAACCGCATATACACACTTTTTTTTTTACCACCCTCAGTCTTCACCTATGTAATAGCAATGTGTGTCTCTATATCACTTGGCTTTTAATTTGTCTTGTCTTTTGTTCAATCATTGCATGCCTCTATGATATAAATATTATATTACCGTGCCTTCTAAGGTCATTGATGAAAGGTATTTTGTTCATCCTTGCATCTTCTATTCAGGTTTTGGCATATAGTAGGCACTATAAATAAAGTACAATCAATGAAGTAATGCTCTGCATTTTAAACTAAAGATAGCTAACTAAAGTCAAAGAACCCAAGTAATTCATTCGAGTACACACTGTTCAGCTGGAACCCAAACAGAAATCCAAGCTTTTATTCTTCAAATACCAGCAGTGCTTTAGAGTTTGTCACTTGGCCTCTCCTAATCTTGTACCTAAATCCTGACATGTTTATAAAGCCAATCGCTTTATAAAATGCTTTGACCTACATTTTTGTTTTTTATAAGCCTCCGTTTTATACCCTATGAAATGATGAAAAAAGCAGTACCAAACTTACTGAATCATTGTGAGAATTAAATAAGATAATATATGTCAGGCATTTATTCCAGTGCCAGTACAAGCTAAGTTTAAAAAAAAAAAAAAAAAAAAAAACTTTTGTATTAGCTATTATGATAACATCATATCAGACTTACTCTTTATATAATGCAATAAAAAATAAATTGCATTTGAACTGCGAAAAAGAAAACAAAAGTTTAGATCAAGTTATAAAGAAACAGATATCAAAAATAATGTTTAAAGTGACAGGGATATTAGCACTCAAGCAAGTCTCATATCTTTCAGTGGAGGTTTTTTGGAGGAAAGATAATGGAAATGCAAAGAACAATATTAGTCAATAACACTGTATATATGAATAATAAATGTATTCGGGCAACACAAGAGAGAAGCCTAGGAATGAAGGTAAAATTCCTAGTGACACAACACATTTTGACCCTTCTGAGGCCAACATTTTTAGTTCTCACATGAATCAGGAGTAATATTGCCTTAAAATTTCAGTTGTTCAAATCTGGAGTCAGACCGTCTTGATTTGAGCTTAGCCCTACAATGCCTAGCCGTGTGATTTTGGACCAGTTACTTAACCGCTCTGTTTCAGTTTCCCATTTGTAAAACTGAGATTATAACATGCGTTTTAAATATTTGCTATGAAGATATAATACCTGTATTAGTCTGTTCTCATGCTGCTAATAAAGACATACCCAAGACTGGGTAATTTATAAAGAAAAGAGATTTTCTTTAATTGACACAGTTTAGCATGGCTAGGGAGGCCTCAGGAAACTTACAATTATGGCAGACGGCGAATGGGAACCAAACACATCCTTCTTCACATGGCAGCAGCAAGGAGAACTGCCAAGCAAAAGGGGGAAAATCCCCTTATAAAACCATCAGGTCTCGTGAGAACTCACTCACTATCATGAGGAAAAGGTGGGGAAAACTGCCCCCATGCCTCAATTATCTCCACCTCGTCCCTCCCATGACACATGGGGATTATGGAAACTACAACTCAAAATGAGATTTGGGTGGGAACACAGCCAACCCATATCAATACATTTATTTTTATAAAATGGGGAATTGTAACCACTACTTAGTGACAAAGTGTAAGGAATAATGAACATTTATCAAAAAAATGAAAGCATTAATTAATTTTTGTATAACAAGCCTGTTAAAACTGCCTCACAATTATAACACAAATTTATAATTTATAGCTTTAGTGAAATTTAGTGTATTGCATTTAACTGGAAGAAGTTTTGGAATGGAATGTGAACTTCATGAAGGAAGGCATTAACTGTAATGTATATTGTTTTATCTTAGTTCTTTGCTTATTTGGCCAGCACATAAATTTGCTCAAAAATTATATATTGGATAAATGGTTAAAGCAAAAGGGATACAGTTAATTATGTGCCAAATTCCTTGTTAAATATTTGCCCCCATCCTATAAAGAGTCTCAAAATCTTTCTGCCCTTTTAATAAAAATTGTCCTGAGCTCATTCTTCTATCAGAAACTACATAATAAAGGAATTCACCTAAAGATAAAGAAAAGATAAGTTCTTCAAAGAAATTTACTTTAAAGACACGCAAAACTGATATCAGCTGAAATTTCACATCCCCAATTGCATCTACCTGTTAATTCTCTCTATCCAAAGAAATTGTTTTGCATAAATAACTTCTCAGTGAGAAAGACATATTTGTCACTGGCATTTTTCCAGATTCTCCTAAGGTAGCCATACACACATTTACATAAAAAGACCAGCCATGTTGTAATCAGCATGGATACATTTATATTATACTTAGCTTACATTAGATGCTGTGCTATGAGTGGTTTCTTTCTTATCTCATCTCACTCTGTGAATACCTTATCCATAACACATGATTAACTCAGGAAATGTAAGTCACTTTGCCCAAAGCCTGAGAGCTAGTAAGTGGCAATACAAAGATTCCAAACCCCAGATGTCTGGCTCCAAGTTGCAAGAAACTTGTGATGGGACAGCATCAAGTGCTTGCCTAATGAAACATAATATTAAGGGGTCATTCTTCATATTAAGATGGATTGTTAAGATATTTGAATAACGAATCAACCCAAACTTTAACAATGATGTAATTTAAATGCTAGCATACCTAAACTTCCAAAATGCTCAAATAATTTCACACCAAATATATGATACAATGATCTTTTATTATTTTTGAATTAAGTATTTTAGTTACGATTGTGATGTGTATTTAAAAATAACATGGTATATGTGATGTCCTGTTAGGGTACCTCTCTGAATGAGATTGGTCATTACAACAACCTAAACATAGTTTTCTGGATCACTGAAGCTGGTCTCATAGATACCTGGTTCAGCTGTTTTGCCTTAGGCCAGTATACTCAGACAGACTTTTGATACCTCCAGGGAAGGTGTCAAATGCCAATAGCTGTCACTGCTACAGTGACCTGTTTAAATTTTTTAAAAGCAGAGCTATAAAGGTTTTCAGTCTTGGTCATAATAGTGACCTTTGGTAATTCTCTTAAGACCTGGAGATACAGAATCACTGTGACTTTGCCTCAATTCTAGGGCAGGCGTATAAGGTGGTATTACATTAAAATTAAAGATCTTGCATATTCAGAAAGTAGGACTTATGCAATCAAAGTTTCTTAATTAAAAATCATGATTCACTTCTCTAAGGATATTTGCCCAAGAAAAAAGTTTCACAGTTACCAACACTATGTGTTCTGTGTCACACATCAGATTTCCATAAATATAAAGCATATAACTATACATAATATTGTAAAGGACAATCATTTTCTTGGCAAGGTTACAACCTAAAAGAGGTGGACTTTGTTCAGAAAGTGCAAAGATTTTTAGTTCACTTTTACAAGTATCTATCTCTGTATCTTCTGGAGCATGTATTGTTATATACCAATAATCATTTATGATACACTTTCTGCAGAGAATGAAAATTGAATGGAAATTAGCACTACTATTTGTTTGCTGGCATTAAAATATGTTATGGATGCTATGAGTCATTGTAGAGGCAATTGGAATGATTGATGGTGAAGATACCCTCTTCAACACCAAATCCTGATTTTGCAGAATGATGACAGAAAAACCATACTTCCATTCAGAGGACAGAGTGGGTGACATGGTAGTCAGATTGTCTTTATTTGACCTTGGCCTTAGCAGTGACTAGCTGTGTGATCTTGGACAAGTTACTTGACCTCTGTGCTTCAGTTTTCCATTGGTAAAATGGAAATAATAGCATTTATGTTACATGTTTGCTATGAAGAAATGTATGCGTAAGTGACAAGATTGAAAAAGGTTTGTAAGAAGCCTTCCAATAAACTCATCAAAGATCTTCCCTTGCATCTTACCTGCCAGGCATCTGCTCTTTTAGGCGAACGCTTCTTGGGCTTGAGATAGGTATCTTTAAACATTACCTTCCCACACACTGAAGTAGGCAGTTCTGTTCTACATGCCAATGAAATGGTCAAAATAAGGGAGTGAAAAGTGTTGTGCTGTGGGTTTTCAGTGTGATGTCCATAATTCTCTGTTAAACCATGAAGATTAATAGCCCTACATGACAAGTGAATCATTGAACGTGTTAAGCATCAGTGGCAAGCTAACCATCTGATGACTGGAAGGAGCTAGTAAGGGAAAAAAAGCATTCTCTGCCACAGACCAATGATCCAATAGATATGCAGATCATTTGGTTTCCAGAGTATTAGTTCCTTCACATGTTCACTAGAGCTGCCACACGGTAGGAAAAAAAAAAAAGACAGCAATCAGACTACATGTTCCAAGTATTTACACCTATTTAGAGATAGGAAGACAAGTAAAATAGTTTGAATAATTATTGTTATACGGAGAAAAGTGCTGACTTTTATAAAGTTACTTTTTAAAACTTACTCAAAGAAATGAACTTGAGAAGGTATTTTTTTTTTAATTTGTGGCCCCCTCTTTTTTTGTCATTCCAAAAGAATTGAGCTCTGCTACCTCAAGAATAGTGGTTCTGAAAGTGCAATGTCAAGCGCATCACTACCAGCATTGTCTGGGAGCATATTGATGCATGTTATTGTGGGGGCAGGCAGTATATGGAAAATTTGTACCTTCTCCTGAATTTTGCTATAAACCTTAAACCACTCTACAACATGTTCTTATTTTTAAAAATGCATGCATTTGACCCTAGCCCACATCTACCGAAGCACAAACTCTGGGGCTGGACTCAACAATCTGATTCAGCAAGCCCTCCAGGTGATTCTGATGCACATCAAAATTTAAGGATCACATTTCAAGAGTACGCCTGAATCCAACAAAGCAGGTGGTCAGCCTTACTTTCACATATAGATTTCCAAGTGGAAATCAACCTCCAGTCTATTATTCATTCATTTGTAAACTCTGACTTGAAAGGACACAGGAAAAGTGGTTCTTAAAAACAGTTTTCTGCTTTAGACAAGAACACTTGTGGATCATGATCACAACAGATGATTCCGTCCGTAATGCCGGCTGAAAACATATTCAGTGATGGAGTGTGTGGCTGTATGAGTTACTAGCAAAATCTTAGCTATTGTTACAGGAAAACCAAAAGTAATGTTGGTTCAGGAACAAGGAATTCTCTTTCATGTAATCATCAGAAGTGAATGTTCCATTTCAAGATTTAGGGACTCAGGTTACTTATATCTTGTGAATATGAGGTTTGTCTTGAAAGAAGTATGTGAGACCTTCACTTAAATTTGTTGGCAGGAATCGCGTCACCTGGGCACATCTAGCTGAAAGGACAGGCTAGAAATAGTCACTGACTTACCAATCAAGTACAACTCCATTACATAGAAGTAATGTGGGCGGCGGGCGGGGGGGAGGTTTATAGGGAGACTTTGTGCAGCTGTGTCAATGGATTTAGGCAGGTAAACAGTAGACTCCATCTAAAATAGTTTAAAACCAAATGATTAATAATTTAAGTGAAACTTTAAGCAAACTTTTAGAATTCATCTAAATGATTAAAAATAGGGTCTAACTGGATAATATCTGATATATCCACATGAAATTATTATGTGCCGATATTGAACATGTTGTTTATAAAAACTTTTTATCAGCCAGGCACAGTGGCTCATGCCTGTAATCTCAGCACTTTGGGAGGTCGAGGCAGGCAGAACACGAGGTCAAGAGATGAAGACCATCCTGGCCAACTTGATAAAATCCCATCTCTACTAAAAATACAAAAATTAGTGAGGTGTGGTGGCACGTGCCTGTAGTCCCAGCTACTCAGGAGGCTGAGGCAGGAAGATCACTTGAACCCGGGAGGCAGAGGTTGCGGTGAGCCGAGATTACACCATTGCACTCCAGCCTGACAACCGAGTGACATTCTGTCTCAACAAAAACAAAACAAACAAAAACAAAACAACAACAACAAAAAACACTTTTTATCATGTATGAAATAGTTAAGCAAAAGATATTGAGTAGGCATTATTTCATTAATACAGAGCAATCTCAACTATCTAAAAACTGTGCAGAAGGAAACCGGGAAAGGAATTCCATTTTTAAAGTTCAAAATATATTTTTGAATTTCTACTAGGTACCTGGAACGGTGCTAGTGTTTGGAGACACAACGGTCAACAAGATAAAACTGTGGACACACAAGAAATAATATACTTCAGCTTATAATAGTAGGAAATAAAACTGTTTAAAACTCATGCCCAGGTGGAGAGGTTAAATTGATTCATTTTTATGCTCTTTTATATTTTTCATGTTTTCTGTTATAGGTATGTCTTACTTTTATAGTCAACATTATAACAAATGCTTTTTTTCCTTATAAAGAAAAATGCAAATAGACCTCCATAAAATTAAACTACTATATTAGAGAGTAAGAGAAAGAAAAAGAAGATTATGTGAGGGAATCTTTTAAATAAATGCTTCCAATTACTTTCAAGATGAGGCCTTAAGCCAATGTAGATTTATTAAAGGTTTTTTTTTTCACCTTATATGTCTGCAGTCTTGAATAATCACAACTGAGCATTTTGCCAGTTCTCTAGAAATGTATTCTGAAAATAAAATAAGGATATGTTTATGTTCCAAACATTGTATTTATTCATGAAGAAATAAATAAATGGCTTTTTCCAAAAAAAAAAAAAAATCTTTTGAAAAAAATTGAATTTATTATAGCAAGACCCTCACTTCAAATTCAAATTACCTGGAGTGTATTTTTGTTTCCCAGTTAGTTGATTTCTCCAATATTGCTGTCAACAAATTTGGGTAAACTTTAACCATACTTTGCACACCTCTTTTTCCTGGCTTCAGAACTAGACTTCATTTTCCAGATTGCCTTTCAAAAGATGGTGGCCATGAACTGAGCTCTCTCTAATGGCAAGTGAGTAGAAAAACATGTATCATTTTCAAACAAAACATCTGAGAAACAGAGGAGTCCTCTTTATGACACCTTATTTTCTTTCTTCCAGCGGGGTACAGACAATAAACCCCTGGTGATGCCAAAGACAGGTGATGGAGGGAGTTTCTGCCCTTGGATCACCAGTTGAGAAGAGTCATCTCATGTCCTGACAGAACATCCTCATTGGCCTGTTATATCAATGAGGGTAAACATCAGTCAAACTATTGTGTGCTTGGCGTTTAATTTTCTGACAGCCTAATCTACTCTAAAGTCTCATATAGGTTGTTGACATTTGGTATTTGTAGTCATAACTCCAAAGTGAGTCTAACAGTGGGTATGGGGTGGTTTGATCCTCATAAGAGTCTGAAGGCAAGAGATAATTGAATATTTGTTATAGAAATAATGAATTCAATGTGGTTGGAAAATTGATAGACTGGCAGTGCTGGAGTGAGTGGCTAGGATAAGTAAGGGAGCTTTATTAATCCATTCTCATGCTGCTAATAAAGATATACCAGTGACTGGGTAATTAATAAAGGAAAGAGGTTTAATTGACTCACAGTTCTGCATGGTTGAGGAGGCCTCAGGAAATTTATGATCATGGCAGACAGAGAAGTAAACATGTCCTTCGTCACATGGCGGAAGTAGGAAGTGCCAAGCAAGAGGAAAGCCCCTTATAAAACCATCAGATCTCATGATAATGAATCACTATTGCAAGAACAGCATGAGGGTAACCACACCCATGATTAAATTACCTACCTTCCACCAGCTCCCTCCCACAACACATGAGGATGATGGGAACTACAATTCATGATGAGATTTGGGTGGGGACATAGCCAAACCATATCAGGTGGGGACACAGCCAACCGTAAGAGTAAGAGTTGATAGTCAGGGAATGAGACTTTAGTGATTCAAGGTCTAAAGTAGAATCTTAGGAGTAGGTACCTAGGTAGGAAAGAGGAACAGATTGTAGAGATCTAGAAGATGATGAATCTGAAAGATCTTCACTTCAATTTTAAAAAGAGCAAATGGATATATTGCAGAGATGGGTGGAAGCGCTCTTAATTTTTTTGCCCCCAGTTGGAATTAAGATGTGATGAGAAGTACAGATTTATCTTCATTCTGCTTGGCAAATCCACTACCTTAGAGCCATTTAACATCCTAGGACATTTTCAGTTTGGTGATTCGGAAGGAAGAGTTATTGAATCACACTTCAAAATTCATATTGCGCTCCCATTGTTCTTAATGATTTAGCTGAAAAGATCTAAACTGTCAAATCATAACAGAAATGCACAACAGTGTAATCAGAGAATAGTGTTTTTCTTTGCTTGGAAAACAAAAACCTTATTTCACATTTGCATTTTCCCCAAGTCTGTTTGCTGTAAAAATCTGAAGCTAAACACAAACCCAACCTGTTGCTTCTTCCAGCGAACATTAATTGTCCCCAATCATTGTTAGAGCATCTGTTTCACATTTTGACAAGTGCACTTATCTTCCTTTTTCCCCTTCATATTCCTCTAGTAAAAATAATGAATAAATTACAGGGGGATGACAAATGTGTTGATAATCAAGATGAAACATAAATGAAGTGGAAGAGGCTGTATTTCTTTGCAGAGTTGTAAATTGCTTTCTTTTCTTGTGCATCAGCATGCCTGACTTAGAAACTAAAAATACCAGCACAGGGAAAATTAACAGAATTGCTCCAACAGCAATTATTTTTCATAGGTGAAATAAACACACAGAATTTTTTTCTGACATTGTGTATCATAATTGCCTCACAATCTGGGTAATTTAGGAAAGAGTAATTCTAAGAGGATTAAACGATAGTGAATCTAGTACAGGTTAGTTGCATTTGAAAATAACTGTTAAAGATTTAATGGAGTTTGGGAGTGTCCAGTTGAAAAGAGAAATCTTTACTCTATCCCCAGTGTATCAACTTCTGAGAGAAAGAGTTCCACCCTCGTTGTCAGGAGACTTCAGCTCCATCTGTAGCTCCTTCCATCAGCTTCACTGGGAAAATACAGTGTTAATGTGTCAAGCTCACTAATCAATGCAATCCGGGTTCACATTAGTGAAAAATAAAAGGTTGGATAGATGAGCAGGGGTCCTCAGTGATGGCCCGCTGACTAAGACTTGCAGAGGTAGTCCTTTTTTTAAAAAACTCTTTCTTTTGATTGCCTTTAGAAAGCACTGGCTCTCTCTGGTATGACCATTACTTATTTTCCAACACCTGTGCAGTAACATATCGGAAGTCTAGAGGTATTTGATTTGCAGAGATCTAGACTAGAAAATCTTTTCACACTCTTAGTGCTCACATATTCCGTATCTTTTATTTCTGTCTGTATTCAGATGATTGATACCCTAATCCCTTTTCTTTCATTAACATTACACTTCTAAATTTGAAACCAGAATAAAGAGTTCAGAACATACAGAGTCTACATGATCCATTTGAGCAAGCACAAACTCACTGGCAAGTTTTTCCCTGGTTATAAAACAAATATATATTATATAAGTTATAAAAGAAATACGTGTGTGTGTGTTTGTGTGTGTGTGTGTGTGTGCATACATTTGTGTGTTCGTGTGTGTGTGTATATACACACACACACACAAATACAGCCGGGTGTGGTGGCTCACACCTATAATCCCAGCACTGTGGGTCGGGGGGGCAAGGCTGGTAGATTGCTTGAAGCCAGGAGTTTGAGACCAACTTGCCAACATGGCAAAATCTCGTCTCTACAAAAAATACAAAAATTACCTGGGTGTGGTGGCACATGCATGTAATCCCAGCTACTTGAGAGGCTGAGACAGGAGAACTGCTTGAACCCTGGAGGCAGAGGTTGCAGTGAGCCGAGATCATCGCCACTGCACTCCAGCCTGGCAACAGAGACAAACCCTGTCAAGAAAGAGGAAATAAAAGAGAAAAGAAAAGAAAAGAAAAGAAAGGAAAGGAAAGAGAGAGAAGAAAGATACGAGAAAGAAAGAAAGAAAAGAAAGAAAGAAAGAAAGAAAGAAAGAAAGAAAGAAAGAAAGAAAGAAAGAAAGAAAGAAAGAAGAGAGAAAAAAAGGGAGAGAGAAAGAAAGAAACACATACAAACATAAAACAAATCCTAAGAGGGACAATTCCATTTCCACATTGAGGCATAGCAAAGCCTTGGCATATACCTTATTTTGAATGGATATTTTTAAAATACGTAACCTTTGCTGGGGAAAAAGGCTGTCCCTGCACCCACGATTTCTGTACATATACTTGAAAAATTTGCTTTGTGAAAGGATTTCCATGAGACTGCTAGGCTAAATGTAGAAAGCATTGTGCAAACATGAGTTCCACTTTACATATGCAAATATATGTTGAAACTGAGAGTTACTGTCTTGCATGGATAAACTATGTCCCAGTAGATTTGAATTAAGAAGGAAATGTCTGAAGTAGCGATAAGGAACAACCACAGTAATTAAGAAACTTCTCTGTTCTTAGAAAATTGACACATCCTGTATGTGGAAAATTGCCACTTCATAAATATATTATGCAGTTACTACCATATGGGCTGTTTTGCTACAGCTATTAAGATGCAATTTAGTAAAGATTTGAACTGAAGAAATGAATATGTTATTTGCCCCAAAATATAAACTGAATGTTATTTTTGAATTTATGTAAAAAGTTGGCTCACTTTTTCTATTGTTTAATATCATGTTACCTTTCTTTGTGTATAAAATATTAAAATATTTGAGTCAGAAGTGAAATACATAAGTTCTATCTATTTCATAGTAGATATCTAAAAACTCATAAATTTAATTCTTTCAAAAATGATTTTGTCTTGGAATAAAGATTTCACCTTACATGAATTTCTCTATATATTCACCAAATAGAAACAATATTAAAATAAAACTATTAAAACATTCTTCATTCTGATTTTTTTTAGAAAAATGTTTAATCTGGTTTATTTATATGAGGCACTAATTGTTTCCTAAGGAAATAATTTCAGTGTCCGGAAAAAATGACCATTTTATCATTGATGCCATTTAATACATGCTGTGCTTTGGTTTCACCAGAAAACAGACTGAGAGAGTTTATTGCTCAGGAAGATTATTAGGAAGTGACCTTGAGATCATCCGTAGGGGAGATGAGGCAGCAAAATTGGGTAGAGAGAGAAGTGTAGCCTTGATAGAGACTCAAGGGCCTCATTTGACACCACAGGAAGCTAGGGCACCGGAATGTCTCTTTGGAGGTTTAATGCTTGTTATCAAGCAGTATAGAAATATTTCAGTGTTTTAACAACCAGCACCCTAAATACATACCAGTGAATAGTAGCCCTACCTGTGAAATTTCCTCAGATCTATTTTCTTTCTTCCTTTTCAATTAATCTCCACCCACTCTATGCCTTGCTTGACAAATTCATCCGCAGTGGCATTGTTTTCCCTGTCTTTTGAACATATGAAACTTCTTCTCATATCAGACATTTCCATTTGCTCTTTCTCTTGTTTCAAAAACTCATTCTCCCTATCTTCCTGTGACTGCTTCCTTCTCATCTTTCAGGCTTCAAATTAAATGTCACCTCTTGGGAGAGCACTTCTCAGGCACATTAGCCTCTATGTCTCTTCACCCACTGTTATCCTCTTCATAGCATGTATCAGTACCTAATTTCCTTGCTTATTTATGTACTGACAAGAAATTAACAATTTATCTTCCCCTGTCAAATAACAATTCTTTGATGACTATCTTGCTCAATATTCTATTTCTACTGTATAAATGTCCTTTACTAAGAAAATTTCCAAATCCAGAATATCTTGTGGTGCATATTAATCAAGAATAAATGTCTGAATTAATAGATGCTAACCTCCACACACTTCCTTTTCTTCCAACACTGCCTCTTATGTTTCACTCTCAGTCTCATCTCCTCATTTTTCTTCATCTTGTCTCTCAACTGAACATGAAAATTTATACTGAAAATTAACCACAGATATTCCACGACTAACTGAAAGAGGTGAGACAACATACCACATTCCACCCTCAACTTAATATTTCAACTGTCTTAAATCAGTCATTTATTTAGAAAACATTTATTGAGCTCCCCTTGGAGCCAGTACTCTACTACATGCTGGGGATACAGAGCTGAGTAAGAAATGGTCTTTACCCTTAAGGAATTCACAATGCAGTGGAATGGCTTATCTCTAAGCAGATCAATTCAAATAAGCATAGTCAGTGCATGGTGCAAGTATGCATAAGGTACTGGGTAAGCCATTGGGGAAGCAGGTGGTATACAGAGTCAAAAAAATTTCATTGATTCTCAGAAGTCATGAGTCACCCCAAGGAAATGGAAGGCCAAAAGCACAAGATAAACATGCCTCTACAAATGTCTCCTTAAATTGGACAGGATTGTAGGTGGAAACTTTAAATTGGTAACTATTTTCTTATAGGCTATCAAAGATTCTCCCTTTAGATGAAAAAGAAAGTCGCAAAAAAACTACACAAACTGAAACTTTGCGCATTTCCAAGGGTGTCTGATTTAAGCTTCTCTAATGGTATTCCTTTTATATCTAGCTTTGTGAGAAAAGGAGTTTATTGCTGTGATTTGGGATTTTCACCTTCATATATTTCTATCTCTTCCTTCTATCATTAATATATTTACTGACCTCTTGTTGCCACCATCAAATCCAAGAGCATTACTTGAAAGACATATGTCCTTTAAAATTATTGCCAAGACAGGGCATAAGAATAGACTCAATCCTCCTGACTACAATTTTCCCTTCAAGATCAGAGTTCTGTTGTAAGACAATGAGAGCTCTGTGCTAGAGGGGAAACAGGTATCCATAAAATTGGGCCCCCTAGAACCATCCACTCAGATAATTTATCATTCTACTCTCACAGAATTGTGATATTCCTTTGCCCCGTCACTGCCACCTTGTTACTTTTGTTTTATATATCCTTTCAGATTTTCACATGATCATAACCTTACAGCAACCTTCAAATATGCCAGTTAGCAAAAAATATCCAAATATGAACAGAAATGCCTGTTATGAATTAAGTTGGGGGACAAAAATACCTGCTTGACATGATGCTATTTTGTTTCTATTTAAATTCAGAGTCATTACATTTTATATAGCTTGCTTTTTATTGGTCTGTTTTTGTTCTTCTTTTAAGTCAATGTAATGCATTTCAATGGTGCCAAATTATCAGCAAAGACTTGAATTTTTTATTTAGGTCATAGAACAGGTACGGCATCAACAGCAATAAGTAATCACATCAGTGTTACTTGAATAAACATATATTGACTGCTGTGAATAGAACAAGATCCTTGACAAATATTCCAGCGACTCTATCTACAATCCACGCCAAACCAAATAGTAGATCTATGAATAAGCTAAATTTAAAACAGAAAAGGTAAATGAGAGGGGGGAGAGAGAGAGAGAGAGAGAGAGAGAGAGAGACAACACAGTAATATTTTGGGACTATGTATACTATTAAAGAAAATTTTATTTCTTCATCTTCATAAAACCAACTGGCAGCAACTAACACTACCTCTTTCCTAAAGGTCATTCTGTTAGGCCTCAAAGTATTGACAAAACTTCTCATTGAAGGAAAGGTGTCATAAGTTTCTTAATTTAGATTGGGTAAAGAAAGTCATCCCTCTGTTAAATTATCTTTGGACAGACCATCAATTAGTGTCGATCAAGTCATCTCCTGCTTTTCTGATAACTCTTTTAGGAGCTCTAAATAAAGACAATGACTAAATCTGCACTGTCAATTAAAGCCTATAAGAAAGAATGTCATCCCTTGTCACCACTGTGAAATCAGTAAGGTAGCATGGTGGGTGCCAACCCAAGTGTGGGTAAGTCTGTGTTCTGGACTTGATTGCTGAGAATAAGAAATACATCCATGCTGGGTTTGTTAATAGGAATATTTCAGTTTGCCATTCATTCCTTGGTGGATGTGATTTTTTTTTTTTTTTTTTTTTTTTTGTAGTAAACTAACCATTTAAAAGTAAAACTTAATCAGATTTGCAATGTATGACGGGATTTCTCTCCCTGGTCACAGTTGAAATGACTAAGAGAAAGGGAACAAAAATAATAACTATGTCAGTGATGAAAATCAAAGCAGAGCACCAACCATAGGCCATAAACTGAATGTTTTAAGTAATTATTTCAGCGTAATGCACAAGGGACTCTCGTATTAGCAGCTTTTCTACCTCAGTCTGGATCCTAGAAGTTTAATAAGGTACAATCACCCTTGAGTTTGGAACTTTCATGCCTGGAAATGAGAATGAACAGAGGACCAGTATGCTAAGAGTAGGAATAGTGGGTATAAATATGTATGCTATCTGTCAGAAAGGTCAGTCTTAAACTACTACTGTGTGGAATATGGGATGGGATGCTACTGAGTGATACCTCTTAGTTCTGTAAGTTGGAAATTAATTAATGTGTGTGCCTTGGTAACTTTAGGATACAGAATAAATACAGAGAACCCACCTTTCAGCTCAGACATGTAGCTTCTTCAGTGTCATTGCAATTATTGAACAGATATTTTCTGCTTACCTGAACCGCTAATATGAAGAAAAATTAAAGCTCTAAATAATATAAGTTGTCTCCTTTATTTTTGTTCTAGAATAAAATAATTGATAAAGGACCAGTACAGTCTCTGAGAAAAAAAAAAAAAAAAAAGCCCACTCCAAATACTGAACAAGTGTGTAGACCTGTTTCTTAAGGATACATATAGTGTGCATTTGGAGAGCTTGCCTGCCTTGTATTCCTTCATCTTTACTCTAATGAAGGTACTGTGCTTCACCTTTGGTGAAACCATGCTACTCCACCCTTTTTCCCATTGTCTGGGTAAGATGGATCATAGTAATTACTCTTGGGGTTGGCATATAACTCAAGTCTAAGCTAACTGATATATCCATCTCTCTGAACACACTGATGACCCTGATCATCTCTGGGCCCATAAATACCAGGCCTTGACTTTTAAGAAATTGTTGCAAAGAGAAAAATTCCCTTTATAAAAAGCAGTTAAACTTTGACAATGACAGTGCAGCACCCTTGGCAGCCATATTCCTATTACTTAGACATAACTGGCCTGAAAACGGAGTCAATGAGAGGCAATCTAAAAAAATCATAATAAATGTTCCTAAATGAGAAAAACCTATATATGAAAGTGCTTTTAAAATGTAATTTGTATTCTAGAAATAATCATTAAAGATCTTATATGTGTTAATAAAAAAATTTGAGGTTCCAGAAAGGTGACTTCCAAAAGAAACATGTGAAAAAAATATATTTGAGATTGAGAAATAGCTTTTGGATGGCCAATTAGATATTGTAAAACCTGCATCAGTAAATTAGAAGGAAAGCTTGAGAAATTCTCATGTAATACAAAAGAATTCTTAAAGAAATAGCCATAAAAATCCAATTGAAAAATGCAAAAAAAAGGTTCACACAGGCCCTTCACAAAAGAGGTTATCCAAATGGCCCACAACATATGAAAAAATATTCAACATCATTACTTATGAAGAAAACATTCCAATTATACAACCACTTGAGTGATCAAAATATTAATAAAACAAACAAAAAATAAACAATAAATTTTTAAAAAACTAAAATTATCAAATATTTGTTAAAATGTGTATCACCTGGAAGTCTCATACACTTCCTGATGGAGTATAAACTGGACAGCCCTTTGAACATGTACTTAGTGACTTTTATTAGAGCCAAATATATATTTACTCTGTGATTGCCTCTTCTAGATTTATACCCAAGAAAATTAAGTGCATATGTCCATCAAAAGACATGTGCAAAAATGTTGATAAATTTCTAGTCATTAAAAAGCCTGAAAAAACTCAAATATCCCATCAACAAAAAAGATGCATATTTACATCTTAATAGTAATAACAATTTTAAAAATTGAGCTAATGTACTTAATAACATAGATAAATTGCATAAACATACTGTTTTAAGCAAAAGAAACCTAACACAAATTAGGACTATGTTTTATATGCAAGATAATATTTTATGGGTAGGATATAGCTTGTAAAGTAGTAAGAGGGAATCTTGTAGCATAATGGTAATATTATGTATATAATTTGGATTGTCATAATCAAGTATATGCATATATAAAAGTTGATCAATTTATACATTTAGTATATACTTTGATAAATATTAATTACATCTCAATTAAAAATAACTAATAAATGATGTACACAACAAACACAGAGGACACATCTAGAAATGTACATGTAATTTCACATGGGGAGAATGAAGCAGGGAAGATATGAACTACAATCAAATAAATAATATCCATTTTATATTCATACTATAACTAGAAATTAATATCAACTCTAAAGAATAATCAAATTATTATAATTAAAAATAAATCCATTTTCAGTCATTCAAAAAGAAATCCAACACTGTGATCATATAGCATTTTTAAAAATAAAGGATAACAAGAAATATAGAATGTGGCCAGAGTGAATCAAAGACAGAAGTTATTGTTTCTGAAACTTAAGAAAGACTGAAAATTAAGAATTAAGTACTCAGATAAAACCTTAGAAAAGTGAAATTAAATAAATTTAAATAAAATCACAGTTAAAAGGCAGAAATCAATTTATTAAAAAACAGAAATGCAGTTGAAATTAAAAATAAAGATTTATTTATTTGAAAATTAGCCAGTAAGGTAGACACTGCTATGTAATGTCAAAGTGAGGGGAAAAAACTGAGCTAATGTACTTACTAACATAGATAAATTGCATAAACATACTGTTTTAAGCAAAAGAAACCTAACACAAATTAGGACTATGTTTTATATACAAGGGAATCTTCTAGAATAATGGTAATATTATGTATATAATTTGGATTGTCATAATCAAGTACATGCATATATAAAAGTTGATCAATTTATACATTTAGTGTATACTTTGATAAATGTTAATTACATCTCAATTAAAAATAACTAATAAATGATGTACACAACAAACACAGAGGATACATCTAGAAATGTACATGTAATTTCACATGGGGAGAATGAAGTTAGATACTCAACATCCTCATCATCCTCAGCAAATTGTTCTTTTTGTCTTTCACCAGTAAGTAAATTTTGGTAATTCTACCCTGTCATTATAATTTGAGTCTAAGTCAATCGCCCCATTTCTACTACCACTATCCTAGTTCAGGCCACAGATTTCTCTCACTTAACAAGCAACAGGCATTGTTCTTTCTTTTTTTTTTTTTTTTTTGAGGCGGAGTCTCGCTCTGTCGCCCAGGCTGGAGTGCAGTGGCCGGATCTCAGCTCACTGCAAGCTCCGCCTCCCGGGTTCACGCCATTCTCCTGCCTCAGCCTCCCGAGCAGCTGGGACTACAGGCGCCCGCCACCTCGCCCGGCTAGTTTTCTGTCTTTTTTAGTATAGACGGGGTTTCACCGTGTTAGCCAGGATGGTCTCGATCTCCTGACCTCGTGATCCGCCCGTCTCGGCCTCCCCAAGTGCTGGGATTACAGGCTTGAGCCACCGCGCCCGGCCGGGCATTGTTCTTTCTTCTGATTTGTTCCACATCCCCACTCTCTGTAAATCTTTTAAAAATTACTGACCATTGCTTTTTCTAAAATATCAATCTGATTATCTTGTTATCCTGAATGAAATTATTTTGTACTCCCGTATACATTTGTATCCTGGATGATGTTTAAAACCATTGTCCGTTGTTTCAAGGTACTCTAGGTTTTATGCAACACGCTCACTTGTTTAAGACCATCTAAGCCAACTTGATCATTCGTACCTACTATTTGAGGGGGGCAGATAGCCAGTTTTGATAGATTCCAATATTTAGAAATGAGCAATATCTACATAGGTTTCTTCCCCAGTAATCTCTCTGTCAAACTTTGTGTTATAATGAAAACAAGTCTCAGAACACGTTCTGTCACATCAGCAAAACTTTATTAATAAACAGGAACAAAAACAAATGTTATTAAGCTCCTTCTGAAAGCTTAGATGAATTATCTGTTCCCTAAGAACCTTGCATGAAAGATTTATTTGAGGCAGATGCAACAGGTAGCAAGCTTCAGATAACATTTTATTAGGCTCAGCGGAGAGAATCCGCCTTCATCCAAGTAAACAGACTTAAAAGAGTCTCCTGGTCACTCTGAAGGTTCTGCAGGCTATTGATCTTGATGGAATCTCACACTGAATTCAAACAAAGACAGGTCATATCTGTACAACACCTTGAACATCACGAATTTCACCAATGAAAAGTTATTTATATCATTTGTTATGCTAATTAACAAGCTTGTTAGTACTGATCAAAAATAAAACTTATTCAAACACATGTAATAACTGCCTTTGAAATGTGGCTTCTGATTAAAAATTTTCAAATGTGTTCCTGATTAGGCTACTTCAAATGCTAACTACCCTCCTGCCACTAACTCAATGATTAGAAATCAAACACACATGTATACACTGCTTATACATAAATATTTAAAACAGACAAGATGATCCTCTTTCCACTGGCACTTCAGCCAGTCTGAATAATTTTAATTCCTGTGAACACATTATAATTTCTAGGTCCTTTTATGTTCTCTGCCTCAGTAACACTTGCATTCCTCCATGTTTTCACATAGAGAACTTATATCTGTTCTTCAGATTTATTCTTTTAGGAAGTTTACTTTAATCTGCCATATTTGGACTAGAAATTCTGATTGCTTTTATTAGCAAATTGTACACGATCATTATAGCAACCTTTGCCAGTATTATATTGTACGTATTTGCTTAATTGTATGTGATGTTTCTCTACACTTTTAGGATGAACAAATATCGTATCCTGGTTCATGCCCAGATTCCTTGAGTATGTACCTGGGGGTAATAGCAGGTAATCTACAAGTCTAGTCTATTTCTTTTCATTTATTCTAAATTTATTGTAGTATATTTCAAGTTCATTGCTTTTCCACTCAGTGGGGAAGTCATGGATCTCTGGATACTTTAACTTCATTTATCCCTAATCCTAATACTAATCTTTCTATTATTGCATTATATGAGATATATATATGTGTGTGTGCGTGTGAGTGTATGTATATATATATAGAGAGAGAGAGAAAGAGAGAGAGCAATATATAGGTAGGTAGGTAGGCAGATAGATAGATAGATAGATAGATAGATAGATAGATAGATACACAGATACATAGATATGTATATGTGTGTTTGTATTAAAACCCTATATTAGGCTCAGCAGAGAAAATCTGCCTTCATCCAAGTAAACAGACTTAAAAGAGTCTCCTGGTCACTCTGAAGGTTCTGCAGGCTATTGAACCTGATGGATTGTTACACTGAATTCAAGCAAAGAAAGGTCATATCTGTACAATATCTTGAACATCACGAACTGGTACTTTGTACCAATATTTATTATTATAATTCTGCCACCAATATCCATATATTAACTCTTTCCAGTGTCCTTCATTTCCATTTTTCTATCTAGTATGATGTTTCCTCTGTCTGAAAACTGTCTATAAAATGTTTTTGGGGAAATTTGCCAGTGAAGATCTCTCATAAGTTTTGCCTGTTTGGAAATTGTCCTTGTTTTGCTTGCATTTTTGATGGATATTTTTATTGAGTATAAAATTCTAGTACAGCTGATTTTAAGTATTTTAAAAATGTTATTTTATTGTTTCCTGACATTCATTTTTGCTGAGAAGTTAGCTATCAGTTTTATTGATTTCCTGGATGCTTTTAAGATTTTTCTCTTGTTTGGTTTTCCACAATGATACATCAATACATCCAGACATGATGTTCTATATGTTTATCCTGATTGGTTTGCAGAGTGTTTAAAATCTGTGGTCTGATATCTGTCTTAGTCTGTTTGGTGTTGCTGTAAAGAAATACATGAGACTAGTTAAATTATAAAGAAAAGAGCTTATTTAACTCACAATTCTGTTGGTTAAAAAATTGGGCTACTGGTGAGGACCTAAGGCTGCTTTCACTCATGGAAGAAGGCAAAGGGAAGCCTTAGTGTGCAGGGATCACATGATAAGAGAGAAAGCAAGAAAAGGAGGAATGAGGCTTTAAAAAAAATGAGGGCTAACTGTAGTCACGTTTCTCTGCTATCAAACATTGGAACTTACACCTTTTATCTGACTCTATGTTTTGGTCCATGCTCTTTTTAATAATCTGCTCCTGTGGGAAGTAATAAGAGTTAGAATCCATTCACCCTCCACCTTCCACCAATGGACTATTAATCTATTCATGAGGAATTTGCCCCCATAACCCAAACGACTCCCATTAGGCTCCACCTCCGACATTGGGGGTCAAATTTCAACATGAGGTTGGGAGGGAACAAATATCCAAACCATAAATGTTTTTCTTCAGTTGTGAAAAATACTTATGTATGATTCTTTCAAATATTGCTTAAAGTCCTTTTCTCTATCTCCTTTACCTCTTGGGAGTTGCTGTTTTCTATATTTATCTTATGATTTTTTTCTAAAATTTTCCATCCATTTTTTCTTCATATTTTATTCTGGGTCTTTTCTACTGGCTTGTCATCATTTTTATTTTGTAAGTGTAAGGTGTACAATATGATATTTCAATATACACAGTGAAATAATTACTATAGGTAAAAATTTAACACATTCACCATCTCACAGAATTATGTTTTTATTTTTGTGACAGCACCACCTAAAATCTACTCAGAAAATTCCAGTGTACTATACAGAGATTATCATTAACTGTAGTACTCGTGCTGTATTTATATCTCTTGATTTATTAATCCAACATAACTGCAACTTTCTACCTCTTGATCTATATCTCCCCATTGCCCATCCTCATCCCTTACCTGTGATAATCATCATTTTATTGTCTGTTTCTATTTATTCAGCTCATTTTTTCTTTGTTTGTTTTAGGTTCCATATAAGAGATGAATAATGTTCTATTCTAATACATATATATAATATATATATACTTAATGTATATATGCCTCAATTTTTTATCACTTATAGTTTTAATGAATTTTCTCTTTTTCTCTCCAAATCTCCTCTTAATGTATTTATTAAGCTAATAATTACAATTATTTCACTTTTAAAATAAATTCTTAATTTAAAAAAACTTTGAGATTTACATAAATGTCACAAAGATAGGGCTACGGGCTCTTGTATGCCCTACATGCAGTTCCCCTATTGTTAATATCTTACCATAATATGGTACTTTTATCAGAACTAATGAACCAATATTAATATGTCAACCATTCTATTTTTAAGTTTTTATAATTCCATTATATTTTCCCTTTCGTTTTCTGGAACTCTGGTAAAATGCACCTTGTAATCTATTTTCCTCAAATACTAATCATAGTTATGTTAATATCTTTGACTAATAACTTCAACAATGGGGTTATCTGTAAGTTGATTTCTCTAGCTGTTTTCCTTTTGTTCTTTTTTTGTATAGCTGGTGTTTATTTTTTTAAATGTCAGTCATCATTTATAAAAATTTTTGGAAGTTCTGGAATTTGTTTTTTAATCTGGAGAAGATTTATTTGACCCTGTAATATACAGAAAACTACATTAAACCCAACAATAATTGGACTAATTTCAAGGTAAGGTTCTGCCTACTTCTGGTACATTTGCACTACTAATAAGAAGCTTTCCAGTGAGTACTGCTTGAAAGTCTTGAGCAACGACTAGGGCTTCTATTATTTGATGGCTTGTATACTCACTGCATTTTTGCAGTTCTGTGAGATTGCAGATACTCTTGGTCTACTTTTTGCTGGCTTTCTGCTTGTCTCTTTAGTTCCCTTCCTTGAAATATTTAATCTGCAAATACCTTAAAGAGAAAACTGTGCATCGTTTAGGATTGATCCTCCTTGATCTTGGCCTTCTAACTCCTAGCTGCTTTCGCTGCACTGAACTTCGCATTAGCTTTCCTTAGAGTTAAGCCATTTCTCAAAGCTCTTCTGGCTTCTTTACCTGCTAGCCATAGCCTTCTGCCTGGATTTCTCCACCACTTGTGCTTCGTGAATTTGCAATCAGTACTAAGAGAAAAATGGCTCACAGAATGCACAGGTCTTGGCTGTTCAAGTCCTGATTGCCTTGGAAGCTCATTGATATCCCGAAACACATTGTTTTCTCTAATATTACATGATCTCTAATTTTCTCAGTGGGATCATTTGTCTACCATGAGCCAATCTATTTTGGATAAAATGAAAGTCTTTCTTCATCATTCTTTTACTGTTGTAATTCGTTTTACTTATTTTAGGTAAAACAGATGCAGTATAATGTGCAAAGTGTAAGTACAGAGGAAAAGGCCTATATAAAAAAAGTATTTTTATGTAAGCAATAATCAATATGTTAATATTTTGACCTGGGAGGTACATGTATTTGATGGGAGGGGAGGTACATATATTTGATCTGGAAGTACTTGTACCTCTCAGATCAAAGTGTTAAAATATTGATTACTGCTTACATCACAAAAGGTCCCTAGAGGTCATTCACCATTGTGCAGGGAACTGCTATTCTAACCATAATCTCTAGCTCCTTTGATCAATGTTACCTGTTTTTAAATTTCATATAAATGGGATCATACAATATGTCTTTTGTGTCACCTTTTGTCACATGACATTTAGTTTGAGATTTGTCGATGTAGTTGCATGTATCAGTATTTTGCTGTTATTTTTTCTGATGTGTGGTTTTTTTCACTCTATGAACGTACCACAGTTTACTTATCCATTCTATCCATGGTAGATATTTCGGTTATTTCCAGTTTGAGGCTCATGCATGTATCTGCTATTAAGAGTCTCATACAAGTCTATTTGTAATCATCAGGCATTCATTTTTGAGGAGTATGTGCCTAACAATGAACATTTTTCAATATGAAGCAGAACATTCATTCTCACTGCAGTAAGGTAAAGCCAAAAAGCTATTTATGAGCACCACTGTTTTCTATTTTTCTGGAAGTGCTAGTCAGTATACCTAGGAAAGAAATTAAATTAAATACAGAAATATTGCAATAGTGAAGACAAAATGATTATCATTAGTAAGAATAAGATTCCCTAACTGAAACCACAACAACAAAAACCAAAAACATCCAAATAATGAATGAACCAAATAAACCAATGTTTATTCATTAAATAAATAAACAAAAACCTAAAATAAGCCATCCTGCTTAGAAAACATAAAAACTATCCTAGACACCCAAATTGCATTTGACTATAAAAACTCAGGAAAAGTTGCCAAAGACCAACCAAAATGAGTGAATAAAACAAATAAAATGGTTCGAATATGTGGTAGTCTTCAAACAATCTTTTTAAAAGGTCAATAGATTAAAGAGCTAATAACCTTGGCTCATACCTGTAATCCTAGCACTTTGGGAGGCTGAGGAGGCCAAGACCAGCCTGGACAACATGGAAAAACCCTGTTTCTTCAAAAAAATAGAAAAATTACTTATGGTGATGAGCACCTGTAGTTTCAGCTACTCAGGAGGCTGAGTTGGGAGAATTACCAGAACCTGGGGAGGTCAAGGCTACAGTGAGCCATGATAGCACCACTGCACCCCAGCCTCCAGCCTGGGCAGCAGAGTGAGACCCTGTCTAAAAATAGCTTAATTTAATTTATAGCATAGAATCTAGACATTCAGATAAATAACTATGCTATAAGTTGTCATTAAATAATTGGCATCATGTAATTTGAATTCTGCCCTTCTTCTTGATGCTTACAAACATAGATAATTGTTTTTACAAAAAAACAATATTTCCAAGAATAGCATATGATAAATACTTTATCAACAAGAAGAAAACAATTTAGATATTTTCCTGTTTCTATGCGAGAATTAATGCAATTGATAAGGTGAGTATGGGATTTCTGTTCAATATAAGTAACGTTATTTTAAATCAAATCACCTCTTCCATATGAATAACTAACTAAAGAAAGACAGAAAAGTCAGAATAGATTCTTATTTGTATATTTTTCTTTTTTAGCCATAGTATATTCCACCAGTAGTGACCATCCAGGGAGATCAGCAACTGTGTTTATTAATTAACACAGTCTCTAAATTTTAATATTGTCTACCTAGGTATGAGTCATTGTGAAAACATAATAATGGTTCACAAGAAAAAGAAGAAAAACTACTAAGATCCTAAAACATACACAAACACATACAGGATATTCAATTAATTTTATTTCAGTATATTTGAATATCAGGTTAAATTGTGCCTTCATCAATTAAAAAAATCAATCAAATATTTATTATGTCCAAAAAAATCACCCAATACATATTTGTGGATGGAAGCTTGCAGATTTAATTTCTTATTATAACATTCTCATTAAACCTTGATTAAATCAGTAATACAGTGCTAGGCACACAGTACACAATTCATAATTGTTGAACTCGAATTTGAATCAGTATTTAGGTTAATGGTCTGTAACTCTATTTTACTCTCTGGCTTGGCAACAAGAAGGAGTTTTTATTCCATGTCCATGACCCCTAAAGTTTTCTGGATGGTTGGAGATGAGAAGGAGAAAACATAAACATTTTCTTTGGGCAAGGCTTTCTCAATTTTCCTGTTTTGGGATAATAAAGCATGAGTTTTAATTAAGTTTGTAGGCTTACCATCTGCGAGCATCTGGAGTTTCATTCTGTTGCAGTGTTGAAGCAAGTGCATCAATTCCAATTCTGAAAGTGTAGAATGTGTAGAACAAATAGCAGCGTAATGGACAGCAGTAACTTTATTTTCCTTAAGGTCACTTTTCATTCTGTCTTTGAGTCTACACAAGAATTTGTATCGCCTTTCAAAGTCATTTGTATCCTATGGTGACACGCACAAAAGTTCATAATAAAACTATTTATCCTTTTTCTCTTTTAATGACTTGCTAAATTTGAGATTTTATATTCTTAGCTAACCGCTTTTAAACTACATTTTCTTGAGACCACAGTTTTTCTAATGGATAAGACAAAAGCATTCATTTTGCTTACAAAGACAGTAGGGTTTTTTTTTAAGGTTTTGCTATTAGAAGTAATTCTGAAGTTTACTATTTTTTTCCTAAATGAAAGTTTGGAAAACAGAAAGGTCTGGTTGTAACAACATTTTCAAAATGACAGGATCATTTTTTATTTATAAGGTTGAATAAAGTGATGCCTAGACCATTTTAAGGTTATAAAGAAGGAAAACAATATCAACTGATGCTAAATCATCCAGAGTATGGTCTTAAAATTATGACAGAAAAATACCATTAGTAATATGTAATTGAATTATCAGTTCTAGATGGCATATGTTGTTGGAAATGCATTTAATTTAGTCTTTTGTTATAATTATTGTCAAAAGCATTGATCAAATAACATATATTTCTGCAATTGGAGACGATGTGATATTGTGGAAAAGCATAACCACTAGACCTAAGGCTTAGCTCCAAAGAAATATCGATCATTTACATGTACTTTCAGATAGAAGAATTTTAACAGCCTATAAACTAGCAGCCTTCTGTCAGTTAAATGGAAATTTACATTTAAAATATAAACTGGTGTCCTGAGATTTAAAAAAGCATTATTAAGGAAAAGTATAGTACACGTTTTAGTTATCTATTGCTGTGCATAAAACTACCCCAAAATTTCTTAAACCAGCAGCTAGTTTATCATATACTATAATTTCTGAGAGAGAGAATTTTGCAAAGGAGTCAGCTGAATTTTTTTTTTTTTTTTCTTTTTTTACGTGACCTTAACTGAGTCAGTTTGTGATAATCAGCTGACAGATGGCCTGGTCTGAAAAAATCTTAAACTGCTTTATTTACATGTCTTTTGCCTTACTGGTGATGACTAGAAAATAGTCAACCAGAGTGCCTACCCAGGCTTCTTCTGCTGGCTTAGGATTCCTCAGAGTGTGGCAGTCTCAAGATAATCAGATGTATGGAGGGGCTCAGGGTTCCAATGAATTGTTTTTCAACAGATCTGGGCAAAGGCTGCAAAGCTTTTCACGACTTAGCCTTAAAAGTCTCAGAACGTTACATGCTCTTGATTTTATTCATTTCCACTAACACTAAAATAGACATTGCCCCTCAGTGAGAGAAATAATAAAGCATTTATGTCCACCTTTAATCTAACACAATATATAGACAAAATAGTATATATTTCATGACTGTACAAATTAACATATTTTAACACATTGGATATGCTGAATAACCAGCACTCAGATTAAAAAAACAGAACATGGCTGGGCACGGTAGCTCATGCCTGTAATCCCAGCACTTTGGGAGGCGGAGATGGGCAGATCACGAGGTCAGGAGATTGAGACCATCCTGGCTAACACGGTGAAACCCCGTCTCTACTAAAAAATACAAAAAACTAGCCGGGCGAGGTGGCGGGCGCCTGTAGTCCCAGCTACTCGGGAGGCTGAGGCAGGAGAATGGTGTAAACCTGGGAGGCGGAGCTTGCAGTGAGCCGAGATCCGGCCACTGCACTCCAGCCTGGGCGACAGAGCGAGACTTTGTCTCAAAAAAACAAAAAAACCCCAGAACATTACCAGAACTCTAGAACCTCCACTTTATTCTCTCCCTGTTCAGTTATTAACCACTCCCTGAAGAACAACCAGTATCCTAATTTCTAAAAGCTTAAATTAGTTATTGTGCTTTATAGTAATGGAGTCAGATATCTATCTTGTTTTGAGTCTACCACATTGTATCTGTGAGAATTCATCTGTATTGCTGAGTATAGTTTCAGTGTTTATTTTCATTGCTATAAAGTATTCTACTGTGAGAATTGTAGGGGAGGCAAAACTTTATCTCTACCCTCTTAGGGTTCTAGCTGGTCTTGAGAATTAAATTTTTAAAAAGATAGAATAGCAGGAAAAAAATTACAACTTAAGTTTTACATGACCCCAGAGTTATATTAAGGAAATGGAGACCCAAAGAAGTGGCAAACCCCTAATGCTTTTATATTAGGTTGACAGAACAGAGGTCACTGTGAAAAAGTAACAAAATCATTTACAAAGCTACAGAAATGTAAGAATTATTTTTAAAAGGTGTCTTCATATAGAATTCTCTTGGCTATGACCCCTCACTACAGAGCATTTCTTTTCTCCTGGTACAGGGAGTATATCTTTCACATGGGAGATTTATCTCCAATTTTTGGAAGCAAAGAGGAGTTTAAAATGTCTTTCTTGCATCTGTTGTTTCTTGAGTGTGCTTAGATCAAAATAATCCTCATACCAAAGTAGCAAACTTTGGGGAACATATTCTTCCACCCTTCAGAATAGAACAAAATTTGTTTATCCATTCCATTTCAGGGCACATAGATATTTAAATAGTTTCTAGTTTTGACTATGTCTTAAAAATATAGAAGTCTTCTCATTTGTAGGCTTTTTTTTTCTAGATATAAGAAACGATTTTGCCACAATATCACATGGAACAATAGAAGTGTTTTTTATATAGAAAAAAAGTGGTACAGGGACTACTGATAATTTTCTGGTAACATATATTCTATACATATTTGTTGGAGATGTTGAAAATTCATAACAGCCCCAATAAATAATTTTTAAGGAGAAAGACACCCTCATCCCCAGAAAAAGTTACTTCGAGGTATCACTATTTCTTTTTCTTAATAAACTTTTTATTGTGAATATTTAAGATTTACAATATGATGTTATGGGATACACATAGACAGTAAAAAGATCACTATACTGAAACAAATTAAAATATTTCTCATCTCTCATAGTTACCATTGTTTTGTTTCCGTAGAAAGAGCAGCTTAAATCTACTCGTTCAGCATAAATCCAAAATGCTGTATAATTTTATTACCTATAGTCCTCATGTTATTATATCTCTAGACTTGTTCATCCTACATATCCTATATCTTGTTCATCCTATATAGTTGCTACTTTGTATCCTCTGACCCTATTTCCTCCTCATTTCCTCCTCAAACCCTTGCTAACCACTGTTTGGTTCTGTGTATTTGTATATTGGAATTTCTTTTAGTTTCCACATATAAGCAAGATCATGCTACCCAAAGAATTATAAATCATGCTACTGTAAAGACACATGCACACATATGTATATTGCAGCACTATTTACAATAGCAAAGACTAGGAACCAACCCAAATGCCCATCAGTGACAGACTAGATAAAGAAAATGTGGCACATAGGCACCATGGAATACTATGCAACTGTGAAAAAGGATGAGTTCATGTCCTTTGCAGGGACATGGAAGAAACTGGAAGCCATCATTCTCAGCAAACTAACACAGGAACAGAAAACCAAACACTGCATATTTTCACTCATAAGTGGGAGTTGAACAATGAGAACACATGGACACAGGGAGGGGAATATCACACACTGGGGCCTACTGGGGGGTGGGGTCAAGGGGAGGGAGAGCATTATGATAAACACCTAATGCATGCAGGGCTTAAAACCTAGATGATGGGTTCATAGGTGCAGGAAACCACCATGGCACATGTATACCTATGTAACAAACCTGCACATTCTGCACGTGTATCTCAGCACTTAAAAAAAGATTATGCAATACTGCAATATTTTTCCTTCTATGTCTGGCTTATTTCACTTAATTTTTTTCAGGTTTTATGTTCAAGCATACATGTGCAGGATGTGCAGGTTTGTCATGTAGGTAAACACATGCCATGGTGGTTTGCTGCACAGATCATCCCACCACCTGGGTACTAAGTCGAGCATCCGTTAGCTATTTTCCTGAAGTTCTCTCTCCCGCTCTGACAGGCCCCAGTGTGTGGTGTTCCCCCACCATTTGTCCATGTGATCTCATCATTCAACTTCCACTTGTAAGTGAGAACAGGTGGTGTTTAGTTTTCTGTTCCTGTGTTAGCTTGCTGAGGATAACGACTTACAGCTTCACCCATGTCCTCCCTGCAAAAGACATGATCTCATTCCATCTTATGGCTGCATAGTATTCCATGGTGTATATGTACTACATTTTCTTTATCAGGTCTATCATTGATGGGCATTTAGGTTGATTCCATATCTTTATTACTGGGAGTAGTGCTACAATGAACATACATGGGCATAGGTCTTTACAATATAATAATTTATATTCTTTGGGTATATACCCAGTAATGGGATTGCTGGGTCAAATGGTATTTCCACTTCTAGGTCTTTGAGGAATCATCATACTGTCTTCCACAATGGTTGAACTAATTTACACTCCCACGAACCATGGAAAAATGTTCATTTTTCTTTACAACCTCACCAGCATCTGTGGTTTCTTTTTTTTTTTTTTTTTTGACTTTTTAATAATCACCAGTCTGACTAGTGTGAGATGGTATCTCATTGTGGTGTTGATTTGCATTTCTGTAATGATCAGTGATGGTGAGTTTTTTTCATGTTTGTTCACTGCATGTATGTCATCTTTTGAGAATGTCTGTTCATGTCCTTTGCCCACTTTTTTATGTTTTTTTTTTTTCTTGCAAATTTGTTTAAGTTCCTTGTAGACTCTGGATATTAGACCTCTGTCAGATGGATGGATTGCAAAAATTTTCTCCCATTCTGTAGATTCTCTATTCACTCTGATGACAGTTTCTTCTGCTGTGCAGAAGCTCTTTAGTTTAGTTAAATCGCAATTGTCAATTTTTGCTTTTGTCACAATTGTTTTTCCCATTTTTATCATAACATCTTTGCCCGTACCTATGTCCTCAATGGTATTGCCTAGATCTTATTCTATGGTTTTTATAGTTTTTAGTTTTACATTTAAGTCTTTAATCCATCTTGAGTTAATTTTTGTACAAGGTGTAAGGAAGGGGTCCAGTTTCAATTTTCTGCATGTGGCTAGCCAGCACTCCCAGCACCATTTATTAAATGGTGAATCCTTTCCCCACTGTTTGTTTTTTGTCTGGTTTGTTGAAGATCACATGGTTGTAGGTGTACAGTCATATTTCTGAGTTCTCTATTCTGTTCCATTGGTCTATGTGTCTGTTCTTGTATCAGTACCATGCTGTTTTGGTTACTATAGCTTTGTAGTATATTGATTGAAGTCAGGTAGCATAATGCCTCCAGCTTTGTTACTTTTGTTTAAGATTGTCTTGGCTATTTGGGCTTTTTGGGTTCCATATGAATTTTAAAATAGTTTCTTTTCTAATTCTGTAAAGAATCTCAACAGTAGTTTAATGGGAATAACATTGAATTTTTAAGTTACTGTGGCCAATATGTCCATTTTTATGTATTGATTTTTCCTATCCATGAGCATGGAATGTTTTTCAATTTGTTTGTGTCCTCTCTGATTTCTTTGAGCAGTGGTTTGTAGCTCTCCTTGAAGAGGTTCTTCACTTCCCTTGTTAGCTATATTTCTAGGTATTTTATTATTTTCATAGCAATTGTGAATGGGGTTCATTCATGATTTGGCTCTCTGCTTGCCTCTTGTTTGTCTGTAGGAATGCTAGCGGTTTTGCACATTGATTTTGCATCCTGAGACTTTGTTGAAGTTGCTTATCAGCTTAAGAAGCTTTTGTGTTGAGACAATGGGGTTTTCTAGATTGGGATCATGTCATCTGCAAACAAAGATAATTCAACTTCCTCTTTTTTTATTTGAATACACTTTATTTCTTTCTCTTGCCTGATTGCCCTGGTCATAACTTCCAATGCTATATTGAGAAGGGGTGGTGAGAGAGGGCATCCTTGACTTATACTGTTTTTCAAGGGAAATACTTTCAGCTGTTGCCCATTCAGTATGATATTGTCTGTGGGTTTGCCACATATGGTTCTTTTTATTTTGAGGTATATTCCTTCAATACATTTTGAGGTATATTCCTTCAATACCTAGTTTATTGAGAGGTTTTTAACATGAAGAGACATTGAATTGTATTGAAGGCCTTTTTCTGCATCTATTGAGATAATCATGTGGTTTTGTCTTTAGTTCTGTTTATGTGATGAGTTACATTTATTGATTTGCATATGTTGAACCAACCTTGCATTCAGGGATGAAGCCATCTTGATTGTGGTGGATAAGCTTTTTTATGTGCTGCTGGATTCAGTTTGCCAGTATTTTGTTGAGGATTCTTGCATCAATTTTCAACAAGGAAAATTCACCTGAAGTTTTTTTTTTTCTTTTTCGTTATATCTCTGCCAGGTTTTGGTATCAGGATGATGCTGGCCTCATAGAACGAGTTAAGGAGGAGTCCCTTCTTTTCGATCAATTGGAATAGTTTCAGCAGAAATGATACTAGGTCTTCTTTGTACCTCTGACATAATTCAGCTGTGAATCTATCTTGTCCTGAGCTCTTTTTGGTTGGTAGGCTATTTATTACTGCCTCAATTTCAGAACTAATTATTGGCCTATTCAGGGATTCAATTTCTTCCTTATTCAGTCTTAGGAGGGTGTATGTTTCCAGGAATTTATCCATTTCTTCACATGTTCTAGTTTACGTGCATAGAGGTGTTTATAGTATTCTCTGGTGGTTTTTTGTATTTCTGTGGCGTCAGTGGTGATATAGCTCTTATTATTTCTGATTGTGTCTATTTTATTCTTCTCTCTTTCCTTTTTTATTAGTCTAACTAGTAGTCCATTTTATTAATTAAAAAAACAACAACTCCTGGATTTGTTGATCTTTTGAAGGGCGTTTTATATCTCTATCTTCTTCAGTTCAGCTCTGATCTGGTTATTTGTTGTCTTTTGCTGTCCTTGGGGTTCGTTTGCTCTTGGTTCTCTAGTTCTCATTGTTGAGATGTTAGGTTGTTAACTTGAGTTATTTCCAGCTTTCTGATGTGGCCACTTAGTTATACAAATTTATATCTTAACACTGCTTTAGCTGTGATATGGTTTGTCTCTGTCCCCACCCAAATCTCACCTTGATTTGTAGTTCCCATAATCACCATGTATCATGGGAGGGACCAAGTGGGAGGTAACTGAAATATAGGGGCAGTTAGCCTCATTCTGTTCTCATAATAGTGAGTGAGTTCTCAGCAGATCTGATGGTTTTATAAGGGGCTTGTCCCCCTTTGCTTGGCACTTCTTCCTGATGCCATGTGAAGAAGGATGTGTTTGCTTCACCTTCACCTTCCACCATGATTGTAAGTTTCCTGAGGCTTCTCCAGCCATGCTGAACTGTGAGTCAATTAAACCTCTTTCCTTTACAAATTATCCAGTCTCAGGTATTTACTTATTAGCAGTGTGAGAATGAACTAAAACTAGCTGCAAACCAGATATTCTGGTGCATTGTCTCTTTATTCTCATTAGTTTTAAAGAACCTCTTGATTTCTGCCGTAATTTCCTTATTTACCCAAGAGTCATTCAGGAGCAGATTGTTCATTTTTCATGTAGTTGTGCGGTTTTGAGTGAACTTCTTAATCTTGAGTTCTAATTTGATTGCTCTGTGGTCTGAGTGATTGTTTGTTATAATTTCAGTTCTTTTACATTTATTGAGAACTGTTTTACTTCTGATTATGTGACTGATTTTTGGGTAAATACTGTGTGCCAGTGAGAAAAATGTGTATTCTGTTGTTTTGGGGTAGAGGGTTCTGTAGATACCTATCTGGTCCATTTGATCCAAAACTGAGTTCAGGTCCTGAATATCTTTGTTAATTTTCTGTCCCAATAATCTAACATTGTCAATGGGGTCTTAGAGTCTTTCACTACTATTGTGTGGGAGTATAAGTTTCTTTGTAGGTCTCTAAGAACTTGCTTTATAAATCTGGGTACTCCAGGATTGGGTGCACATATATTTAGGATAGTGAGCTCTCCTTGTTGAACTGAGCCCTTTACCATTATGTAATGTCTCTTTTTGTCTTTTTTGATCTTTGTTGCCTTAAACTCTATTTGGTCAGAAACTATTTGCAACCCCTGCTTTTTCGTTTTCCATTTGTTTGGGTAAATTTTCCTCCATCTCTTTATTTTGAGCCTGTGTGTGTCTGCATGTAAGGTAAGTTTCTTGAAGACAGCATACAAATAGGTCTTCGCTCATTATCCAGCTTGCCATTCTGTGTCTTTTAATTGGGGCATTTAGCCCATTTACATTTAGGGTTATTATTATTATGTGTGAATTTGGTCCTGCCATCATGATGTTAGCTGGTCATTTTGCAGATTTGTTTATATGGTTACTTGATAGTGTCACTGGTCTGTGTACTTCTGTTTGTTTTTCTAGTGGCTAGTAACAATTTTTCCTTTCCATATTTAGTACCTCCTTCAGGAGTTCTAGCAAGGAAGGCCTGGTGGTAATGAATTTCCTCAGCATTTGCTTGTCTAAAAAGAATCTTATTTCTCTTTCACTTATAAAGTTTAGTTTGGTTGGATATGAAATTCTGGCTTGCAAATTCTTTTATTTAAGAATGTTAAATATTGGTCCTCAATCTCTTCTGGCTTGTAGGGCTTCCATTGAGAGGTCTGCTGTTAGACTGATGGGTTTTCCTTTGTAAGTAACCTGGCCTTTCTGGTCTGCCCTTAACTTTTTTTTTTTTTTTTTTTTTCTCCTCATTTTAACCCTGGAGAATCTGATGATTGTGTGTTTGGGGTTGAACTTCTCCTGGAGCATCTTACTGGGGTTCTCTGCAGTTTCTGAATTTGAATGTTGGCCTGTCTTGGTAGATTGGGGAAGTTCTCTGGAATGATATCCTGAAGTATGTTTTCCAACTTGGTTTCATTGTCCCTATATTTTTTGGGTACCCCAGTCATTCATAGGTTCAGTCTCTTTACATAATCTTATATTTCTCAGAGATTTTGTTCATTCCTTTTCATTCCCTGTACTCTATTCGTGTCTGCCTGTTTTATGTCAGAAAGATAGTCTCCAAGCTCTGAGATTGTTTTCTCTGATTGGTTTATTCTGCTATTAAGACTTGTAATTGCATTGTAATGTTCTTGTGTTATGTTTTTTAGCTCCATCAAGTCGGTTACATTCCTCTCTAAGCCAGTTATTCTGGTTATCAGCTTCTGTATCGTTTTATCATGTTTCTTAGCTTCTTTGCATTAGGTTACAACATGCTCCTTTAGCTATGGGAAGTTCATTATTAACCACCTTCTGAAGCCTACTTCTGTCAATTCAGACATCCCGGCCTCAGTCCAGTTTGATAGTTTGCTTCACCATTAGCTATCAATCAATAAAGTATGCTAAATGGTAGACCACATTCTCTAAATACCTTTTACAGAAATATATAATGTACAGTTTTAATTAATAATTGCTTTGACACTTGATAGTTGTTTGTTAGGATTCTGCATTTTCTCATTTTACTATTTATACACTATCTTTAGAGCAAGTTGATTATAATTTTGTTCTTTTTCATCAATCAACTTTGTACTTATGATAATTTCTATTATGTCTGAAGTTAGTCTTTTTATTCACATCATATCCTGACTGACATTTTTCTGACCACATGCCAAGAACAAAAAGAAGAAAGAATTGGTTTTAAGACTCTAACAGGATAAGTTCCTAAGACTTTAAAATGCCTAGATGAAGAAAGAAAATCTGTAGAAGAAATAAATTTGTCAAAAGCTTTTATATAATGGCATATTGACAAATATGTGTAAGTTAAATTCTTTAAAGGGGTTCAGATATTGTTTGTTATATATGTGTTTGTTGCTTAATAATATTTTCATTCTTGATTTTTTTTTTTTTTTTTTTTTTGAGACAGGGTCTTGCTCTGTCTCCCAAGTTAGAGTACAGTAGCAAAATCCTGGCTCACTGTAGCATTGACCACCCAGACTCGAAAAATCCTCCATACTCAGCTTCCCACATAGATGGAACTACAGGTACACACCACCACAGTCAGGTAATTTTTGTATATTTCATAGAGACAGGATATTGTCATCTTGCCCAGGTCACAAACTCCTGAGCTGAGGGATCCTCCTGCCTCAGCCTCCCAAATTGCTGAGATTACAGGTGTGAGCCACCATCCCCATTTTGATTTTAAAACCTTTAAAAGCTATCTTTATCACAACAGCTGTGACTGACTTTATCACTATTCATAGATTGAATATCTGGAATTTGGAGACCACCTTGTTCACTATTCTTGACTGGAAATTGAACCAGCAGCCCTTGTGGATGTGACTGCCTATGCAAAGATAAATGTAAGGCCTTACCATATTTATTCAATTCTCTTTTACAGTCAGAACATCCCTGCACATAGTTTGTATTGACTCCACTTTTTTGGCACATCTATTGGTTGAATCTAAAGGGTATATTACAAGGATCACAAATGATGCAGAAAAAGACAAAGTGGGGGAGAGAGGTTTCATTGAGCAAAATGACTGGATTTCAGCCAAGCCAATCCCTCATGGACATCAATGTACATGAGAATGACTGAAGTCAAGTATGAAAATTGTTCCCTATGGCTCATTACCCTCGTGTGGTCATGTCACCCTTTTAGGTCAAGTTCTACAGCAAGGCCAGAATTTCCAAAATGTCGAAGGCAAAGTTGTTGCCATAAACTTCATTAAAATAGAAAGCCTCATTATTAAAGAGATGTTTTATGTAATAAATGCCAACTTATAAACCCTGAGACAACCAGTGACAGCAAATTTTTAGCACAGCTTAGTGATTCTCAGACTGAAGTTTGAATTTTAGTCCTGAGCCTGACTATTGTTTAATGGATTATGCTACATTTCTGAGAGCAGGGCCACAGGGTGTGTGTGTGTGTGTGTGTTCAAACATATTTTGGGGTTCAGACAAGTCAGATAATTTTGCTAAGTGTTTATCACGTTATGTTTTACCTTTATTAAAAACAATAATTATTGGGCAGACCAAGATTTTCTTTTCTTTTAACATAATAATTTGGACCTACTTTCCTATTTTGTCACAGTTTTCAGTTTAGTTTATCAGTCTATTTCTGTGGATTTACAAAGTTAGATGTTTATTACTTTAATTGTATTGCGCATATTCACTTTTACTGTTTTGGTGAACATAAAAATATCCCTGTTGTTACAGGGTTCCTCCCACATTACTCAACTACAACTTCTTGACCAATATTTGATAGAATGGTGAAGGAATGCATGCCTGAGGTTATAGTGCAAGTGGCCAAACAGAAGGCAGAGAGACTGTGTGACTACAAAGACGTACAAGGCAGGGACAGCTTATCAATTGTTCCCTAGGCTACCAGTCTAGGGTAATATCTAAAAATGCATTTTCATTATGTTGGCAATGGTTGAGTGTGTACGTGTGTGTGTGTGTGCATATATGTACATAAAATGATACAATAATTCAGTTAGCTTAATTCAATAACTTTTACATTGTCAGGAAATAAATAAGAGATAAAACTCATTAACAAGATTTTCCAGTGAGATTATTTTAATGACTTAATTTTTAATAGTTTTACTTTAGTTTGTGGTCAATCAAATGCTGTAGACAACTTAGATTTCTCTAACAGATTTCCTTGGAGGAAATCATGGCACCACAGAGTCATACAAAAAGATAAGGATTGTGGCAGTGACTGCTAGATGTTAACAGGAGCTTTCTTTCTAAAGGCACGGGGGGATAACAATATTGAACGTCTGTGCAATTAGATGTAGCCATGTGACTAAATTAGAGTTAACGGAATACAGGTTGAAGTGATAGGCCACACTTCCCAGCTAGGCCCGTGCAAAACTTCCTGTGTGATCCTTGCTCTCTTTTGCTTCTGCCACCAGCTGGTGGGCAGGGCCCTGTGACATCTCGTGCAGATAAGCTGCCCAGGGGACCTTTCAGATAAGAAGGTCTGTTCCACAGAATGTTCCATGATTGAGATATGAAATTTTATTTTGTTCAGCAATTGAAATGTGGGGGTTTTGAGTTATGGCACTTAGCCTACACTAACAAGTAAAATGATATTCTGGTTAATGAACATTTTTTAACTGTCTAACTTTTAAATACTTTACAGAATACATTGTAGTTATGGAATAATTTCTATAATAATAATTCTTGTTTATTAAGAATACTTTAAACATACACTAAAAGATTTGTGCAAAGAATCTATATACATGACCTACTTTAAACAATTATTTACTTTCTATCATATTGACTTTATCATTTTTTCTATATATGTGCATTGCTTTTTAATTTTTTTCTTAATTTGAAAGTAAGGTACAGCTGGGCACCTTGGCTCACACGTGTAATCCCAGCATTTTGGGAGGCTGAGGTGGGCAGATCACTTGAGATCAGGAGTTTGAAACCAGCCTCACCAACATGGTAAAACCCTGCCTCTACTAAAAATACAAAAATGAGGTGGGCATGCTGGTGTGCACCTGTATCCCAGCTACTCAGGAGGCTGAGGCAGGAGAATCGCTTGAACCTGGGAGGCAGAGGTTGCAGTGAGCTGAGATGGTGCTGCTGCATGCCAGCCCGAGCAGTGAGACTCTGTCTCAAGAAAAAAAAAAAAAATTAAGGTACAGAAATCTACTTCAGAATGCATTTTTTAAGATAGAAAATAATAATAATGGTTTTCTATTGTCATCTAATATCTAGCCCGCACTCAAATTCTCAATGATTTCAGTAACTGGATTTTATAACTGCTTTTAATAATTTGGAGCCCCAGTCAGAATTCAGGCTCCGCCTTTGGTTGCTATATCTCTTCAATCTCTGAGACCAGAAGAGTGCTGCTTCTTTCTAATTGTTCATCATTATTATCTTCTCCTTTTCTGTGTGCTTTCATTTCTTATAGCCACTGCAACAAATTACCACAAATGTGGTGGCTTAAAACAATACAAATATATTCTCTTACAGTTCTGAAAATTAGAAATCGAAAAGGAGTCTCAAGGGGCTAAACTCAAAGTGTCATCAGAGCTGGGTCCTTCAGTGAGTCCAGGAGAGTGGTCCTTTCCTTTTCCACTTCTAGGGGCTTCCAGCATTCCTTGGCCCCTGGGCACATTAATCTAACCTCTGCTTCTGTAGGCACATCACCATTTTTCCTGCTATAGCCAAGTGTCCCTCTGTATCCCTCTTATAAGGACACTTGCGATTGCATTGATGGCTTACTATGTAAACACCAGGATAATCTTTTCTTAAGAACCCTAAGCTGGGCACGGTGGCTCATGCCTGTAATGCCAGCACTTTGGGAGACCGAGGTGGGTGAATCCCCTGAGGTCAGGAGTTCGAGACCAGCCTGGCCAACATGGTGAAACTGCATCTCTACCAAAAATACAAAAATTAGCCAGGAGTGGTGGCGTACATCTGTAATCCCAGCTGCTGGGGAGGCTGAGGCAGGAGAATCACTTGAACCCAGAAGGCAGAGGTTGCAGTGAGCCGAGATCGTGCCAATGCACTTCAGCATATGCAACAAAGTGAGACTCTGTCTCAAAAACAAAACAAAACAAAAAACCCTAAACATATGTTTAAAGTCTTTTTTGCCACAAAATGTGACATTCACTGGTTCCAAGGATTAGGATATGGACATCTTGGTGGGCCACTCTGCAAGCCTACCATAGTATGTGTATTATTGTTTATTTGGGAAAACCAGGCCAGTTGCCTTATAGTGTGCCTACAATCTGGATTTGTCTGTTACTTACCTGTGTTGTTTAACTTGTTTCTCTATGTTTTACATCTCTTAAATGATAAAGATTCAGCCTCAGGCTTGAAGAAATCTGGACTACACATTCTTGGCAAAAAATAATTTACAGGAGATACTGTGACCCATAATGCTGGAGAATGTGACCTGTCAGGTTGTTTCATTATCAGTGAAACTAATTTTGGAGACATTGTTAAAGTGGTCACTGCCAGGTATTGCATTATAAAATATATATATATATTTTTTTTTTTTTTGCAGTTTCAAGTAATCTACCAAGTTACATTTTAACACGATGTGACCATCCTATTCCATAATATTTTACCTAGCTTTTAGCCACTATTGATGATCGTACTATCTCATGTTACCTATTTTTATTTCTGCCTCTTTTGCAAAATCTCTGAAAACTTTGCTAATCCCTTCTTTCTTCCTTTACAAATACAGTTCTGTGAGGTAATTTGATCTTTCTTTGATGCTAAAAAATCTTGTAAACTCTGGGGTCATCACTTGAACATTAATTTTCTTTGAACAGTTATAGAATAACAAGGAAGAAAATTCTGATGATTTCAGAGCTCCTGTTACAAGGATCCTGTTTTAAAACGTTTTGAAACAAAAACAATTTCCTATAGCTTACAGTAATTAAAAAAAAACAAACAATTTATTGGACCAGACCTGTGAACAGTAATGATATCATAGGCATATCAACCATAAAGCTGAAACATTGTATTCTGTTCTTTGCATTATAGTAAGAGGTTACCACCTTTTGGAAGTTGGAGTTTTTTGATATCATGGTTTATGTTGGCTCACACGAAATTTGCCTTGATGTGGAAGTCCCTGTCAGTAGGGGTTATCAGACCTGTTTTTCTCAAAGGGAGCTGCTTATGTCCAGATGGAGCTTACTGTGAGAATGTGGTCATGATCACCTTTCCATCTGAATTTCATTCTCGAAAGATTATAATCATCTTGCCAGCAGCAAACTGATCAAAATTCCCCTGGAAATTTTATTTGATTGAAATTTGGTGTCATTTTCTATAGTATCCACTTCTAAAACCTTTGCACAGTTAATAATGAAACAACTGTGGTGCCAAAAGTAAGTCAGAATGCCAAAGCCAATGGCATATAAGATGCTGACCAGCTGTTTCCTTTCTCCAGTAAGTACCGACTCTGAGGCTAAACAGGAAAACTGTTAGGATCAGGACTTTAGATTGGATGGGATTAACTTCCTGACTGAGATATGTGATGACGGCAAGACCTATAATTTTATTCCTGAATATATTCATGAGAAATGACAGCCAGGTTTTCAAATACACCAAAATAAGATAGAGAAACATATTTTTTAAGTTCAAACATTTGAATTCTTTTGTTTTTCTTACTAGATAGTTTTCCCACATCACAGAGCAAGTTAATACTTAATTTTGCTTTGGATTATTATTATTTTTTCTACAGGAGGACCAACTACTTAACAATACAGTATTGGCAGAGACAAAATACTATCTTGAAATCCCTAAAAGCTGCTGAAGAGGAGCTTTTCAGACAGAAAGTGGTAAATTACAAAATATTTCGGTTTGTGGACTGAAAAAACAGAAGCTGTGCTATGTTAGAAAGGAGAGGATTGGCCAGGCATGGTGACTCACGCCTGTAATCCCAGCAATTTGGGAGGTCAAGGTGGGTGGATCACTTGAGGTCAGGAGTTCGAGACCAACCTGACCAATATGGTGAAACCCCATATGTCTCTACTGAAAATACAAAAATGACCTGGGAGTGGTGGCAGGAGCCTGTAATCCCAGCTACTCAGAAGGCTGAGACAGGAGAGTTGCTTGAACCCAGGAGGCAGAAGTGAGTGAGATGGTGCCACTCCACTGCAGCCTGGGTGACAGAACAAGATTCCGTCTAAAAAAAAAAAAAAGGAAAAGAAAAAAAAAAAAAGAAAGGAGAGGATCATTGTGGAGTCAGAGTAGGTGGTGTTTCTAAATTCTCAATGTGTCTGATGCTGGAATAAATCCAGATCCAAGGCTCCTGGCACCAGCTGGAGTCCTGGCAAGGTTGTGCCTCAATAACAGAAAATCTCATCATCTGAAGTTCTTCCTCTCTGAGATCAGTCTTAGAAGGCCTTGGGTAGCTGATAGTTCTAAATGTAATGCTAGGAAATAGTTTCCATTCAAGGATATACTTAAAAATGATCCTCTTATTGCATGGCAGAAGCAGGAGCAGGACCCAGCCTCCATTACTGGGCCCTGTTTCCAAGATCCAGTGAAGGCAGGGATATGACGTCACTTCCCTTTCCTCTAATCCAGTCATCCTCAAACTTTAGTGCCCCTCAGAATCCCATGGGTGACTTGCTCAAACACATATTTCTGGACTCCACCCTCAGGGTCATGAGAATTTGCATTTATAACAAATTCTCAGGTGATGCTTCTGCCGCCCACCCTGGGGACCACACTTTCCCATTTTTTGTTGGGAATAATGTCAGAGACTCCAACCTAGCTCTTTCACTTCATCTGTTCCTTCTCTCCAACCCGGACTGATGAGAACATTCCCTCCTTGTTCAAAGCAGTGCTTGACAACCCAACTGTGTTGACTTTCTCCAGCCAGGGCCTTCATACCTCGCTCCCTATGACCACACAAAAAGGAATATCTCATAACCCAAAGAACATGGGCAGGTGTGGCTGAGAACATTTCTGTTTGGCGTAATACCGGGTTGGGGCACAATATACTGCTGAATAATTAGACATTTTGCAAGACCACGTGCCCCTAGCGCCACAGAAACTCCGTGGATCAGGGAACATGCCGTCTTGCCTCAGACGTGACTCCCCTAGACTAACATTTATAAAGCAGCTATTCTGCTTCTGCTCAGTGACCAGCTGGACTTCATTGTAGTTCACGCCACTCAAATAGTTTAAGCCAGACTTATGTCTCGCATCGAGACACTCCACACATCAGTGAGGCCTTAGAGTGGCTAACACAGATGGGATTAGAGCCACAGGAGAGGGGGTAACCTACCCACTTGCATGTCCAGCTAGTCCTTGATCAGCTTACGTATTTCTGTGGCACATAATTGTCTGTGGTCAAAATGGTGTAGAGTGATAACTTCATAAGAATATGCCATTCCTTCCTGTAGCATTTTTTAATTCTTCCATTAAAACAACATACTCTTGCAGTTCAAAATGTGAAGAGGTAGGAAATGGTACAAGAAGAACTAAATGATCTCTTGCTATCACAGTCTATGCAATTACTTGCAGGGGCAAATTTTAAATAATAATGACAGAAATAATGACTAATCACACTGTTATGCATGATATGAAGGAGAAACATAGCAGGCAACAAGAGCTTGTTACATAGGACCTGCTCCAGTCTGATCTCTAAGAAGGTGTCATTTGAGCAGTATTCATTATATTTGTTCAACACTCATTCCATAGATCTACTAAACCTCCTCTCTGTGGGAAGCACAATTAAACCAGCTTCCAGTCTTTCTAGAGCAGAATTGTCAAAAAAAAAAAAAAACAAAAAAAAAACAAAAAACTTTCTATGTGATAGATATTGTCTATAATTTCTACACTGTCCACTAAGCAGCTTCTAGCCATGTGAACCCATTGAGCACTTGAAATGCTATTGGTGTGACTAAGAAATTATTTGCATTTTCATAGAAAATGTTTTTACAAGTCACATATGGCTAATAGCCACCAAACTAGACAGTCCTTGCAAACTCTATGATAACTAAAAAAAAAAAAAAAAAAAAAAAAATACGTATTTTTGTAAGAAAAAGATGTCAAGGCATAAAGATTACTAGAATGTGCGAAGTTTGGGAAACAGATGAAGACCTGATGCGGCAGAAAGCCAGATATTTAGTTCATATCCAACACATTTCCAGCCTTGCTTATTGTAACCTTCTGTTTCCTAACTATGTTACTCACATTTGTTTGAATCAACCCAACATATTTCTGCCAAGATCACTGCTCTCCCTTGCCATTTTGTCTGCCTCTTCATTTTCTTGCCCCATAATCTTATTTATCTTTTTTCCCCTCAATTGTAAATCTCTGTCTCTCTCTCCCTCTCCCTGTCTCTCTCTCTGTCTCTGTCTCTCTGTCTCTGTCCGTCTTTCTTTGCTATGAAAAATATTCACAGTCCTATATTGGCCTCCTTTGGACTTTGATATAGCCACAGAATTTTATTTACTTCCTATATTTTCTTCTCAAGTTCCTGTACAAGAAAATTTCCTCATGCCAACAACTTTGATTCATTATTGACCATACTAACAATATTTTATACAAGTATAAATGTTTAATTTTTATCTATTAAATAAACAACCCAGTGAAGTTTGGAGAGTTCATTAGCCAACATTACACAGTCTGTATTTACTTATTTGTTCAAGTATTTGTTGTGTGTATCCTTTATAAAAATGTAAGCTCATTTAGGAAAAAAAAATCTCTGTGTTTATTTACTAATATCTTTTCATTGCCTAGCACAGTGTCTGACTTCGACCTAATGCTCAATAAATAAATATTTATTGTATAAATAAGTCACAAAATATACATCCTCTTGCTTTTTAGCAAAGAGCACAATCAATTGTACTTTCTAAGTCTCTTTGTGGAAATAATGCGTATGCTTAACTTTTTGCTCCTAATCACCAATTTTATGTAAATAATTTACTAAGAATCCCAATGTTAAATTCAATAAGCAGAAAGTCATTGGCCTGAGGCTGTCTCCTTACTTTGTGTTCCTACCTAAGGAACTGCAATGTAAATTAATATGTAAACAAATTGAAAACTTAACCTAGAAGTATAACAAACAGTATAGCAGACAGCTCAGCCAATCACAAGTAGCCAAGTTTCAGCCAATCACTTGCTTCCAACTCATCAGACCATGTTTAAAGAAAGGAAATGAGGAGCTGTAACCAATCAAGCTACAGTGGCCACCCCCATTCGCCTCAAAGGATACAGTCTAAGATCCCCAGTAGATACTACTGGACCCTCATTTGGAACATGTTTCTGTTCATGTCTTCTGCTCACAAATTTAAAGCCTTTTCTATCTCACCTAAGCACTTTTCACATACCATGGCTGTAACTTTTACACTTTGAGGTGTGACAGCAAAACTAACACAGATTTCTTTTTCCTTTTTCACAATTTCATAGATGGAAAATCCATTCTTATCGTAGATCTTTGTAACCTCAGCATATAATTTTTCTCCTTCCTTATTAAGTCAAGAACTTTCATCTTTTCATTTAAAGGAGGCACTTTACCACTTCTTTAGCGTGTCTGAATTGCCCCACTATTGTACTTTGGGCCAACATAAAGTAAAATAAGGATGACTTGAACACAAGCATTGCAGTATCACAACAGTAGATCTGACACTGAAAGGGCTAATAGTGACTAACGGGCAAGTAGTGTAGACAGTGTGGGTATACTGGGCAGAGGAATGATTCACGTTCAGGTGAGATGGAACTGTATAGCACAGGAGTTTGTCACACTACTCAGAACAATGGGCAATTTAAAAAAAAGTATGAGTTATTTATTTTTGTAGTAGTCTATTTAACATTTTCAAAAGTTGGTTGACTGCTGACACCTGAAATGCTGGAAAGCAAAACTGCAGACAAGGGGACACTACTGTATTTTTGTAGTTGACTTCCATTTTCTGTCTGTAAATACTTCCTGCCTGCATTGTGTCAGGGAGCTCACTGATATTCTCCTGGTTCTGAGTGCTGCCTAATTTGTGAATCATTCTTTGCTCAAATAAACTCTGCTAAATTTAAATAGTCAAATTTTTTCTTTTAACACCAGCATAAATCTTTTTTTCCAGTAGGAGAACGATAGTGATTTTTTAGCCACATAATCTATTATTTATTTACATTTATGTGGTGCATTTCAGAACTTCTTATTGCTGGTCACATTGGAACAGTAATGCTGCAGGAGGGAATGGAATACAGAATGAAAGATTATGATACCAGCTGATATGCGATACACGTTATGTCTTGATAAATTGAGTTTGAATCAAAAGGCAATTAAGTATTTTTGGCACCTTTAGAAATTTTTGAAAAGGGGATTCTGCAATAAATTGGTTGCATTTACTCCAAACAAAAAGTATCATTACGACAACAACAAAAAATAGCAAAACTGAGAGATAAATGCGTATTTAGCTTGCAGAACTGGGGCATGAGCAGTTTTAGTGATATTAGTGGTAGGCAAGCCTAGGTATGCTAGTATGTCTCTCTCCGTGAATTAAATCCAGAAAATAAAATCAGTCCCTTTTCTCTATGTTAAAATTTGGTTTTACTTTACAATAGTGATTCATTCAAGCATTTGTGAGATGGAGCATCCAAAAATGATCATGCATCTCAGAAAAGCAAAGCAAAGGGGAGGGTGGGAAGTTCCCCAGTGTCAGAGTCCCTGCTATCCATCACTACCAGGGACAGAGAGGAGATGACCCTTTAATAGAAACTGGCTAATTTCTTCAGAAATATCTCATTAAGCCCGCCCTTCCTGAGTGGCTTCTCCATTAAAATTTGATAAATGAATTCTGCCATTGCCAATTCCAGCCTGTCCTTCTTTCCCTTAATGAAATGAAGATGCGTCATGCTGGCAAGCACTCCGCACACAGATAATTATTCATGGGATGCTAGAAGTGCTGTAGTCACCCAGCCCATCACTGCTCCACAGACACTGGAGATGGGACCTTCAGAAGCCTGAATGATTTTTGAATAGAGATTTATTTATATTTTACTCAGGGGGAAAAAAATCACATGGGTTGACATACTCCTCCTTTTAGCTTTTCCCCCATATGGATTTTTCCACCTCAGATCACAGTGTATGAGTGGGAGTCAGTATGCGTATAATATGTTTGGCACTTTTACTTACTGATTTAAAATATGTCAGTTTGATTAAAATTAATATTATTTTCAAGTTGAAATTGTTTTTAATAATATGCCTTTAGGAGAGGCTATATTTCATGAGGCTATTGTCTTTTCAAACGTTAGCTTTAAGACCTATGTAGGCAAAGTATGTAGTACCCAACTATATAATTTATTTCTTCAAAGCCTCTGTTACTGCTGACGAGCCTTAACTATCTTTTAACTGGTGTTTTTCCATTGATTTGAACTTATGTTTTCTGTTACTGGGCATATCCCTGCTATTAGCCGAAGTTAGAAGGTTTGTTCTCATGTTTTAAAGTCTTTTATGTCTTCTCTTTTCTCAAATTATGCATAACTGAACCCGCTATTGTAAAAGGATCTGAAATTCACTCACACTAGTATATAAATAGATATCATCTCAAAATACTACCTCTATAAAGGGTATTTGCTACTTGCCAAAAAGCCAGCTTTTATTTTAATTTCTTAGGGTAAAATTACACACACACACACACTGTCTCTCTCTCTCTCTCTCTTAAAGAAGGAACACCTATTTTGTTTGTTTATTTTAGTTTCTTTGCAGGGCTGCAGGCAGCCATCTTCTCTTTTTAAAACATACCTCTCACCAGTCTCCGAGAATAGCATTGGAAGGCATCAAACCTCCAATTTTTAAAAAACTTATCACCAAGCAAAAGAAAACATTTATAAAGCAGTATTTTGATTGCCTGTTATATGCAGTTATTTGCTAATGGGATTACCATATTTGTAGATTTTTTTTTGTTTTTATTCCTGAGAGTAAGGTAAATCATTATTTATTTTTGATAAGAGAACTAACTCAGATCCATTGTCATTTTGCATGTTTATACCAAATCTCAGGGGTATGCAGGGATTGTTATTTCTAAAATAAATATTCAGAAACGGAGGAACCAAGTGGCCAATTTCTAACCCTGTTGAAAAGTGACAGAGTGAGATGAGACTCCAAACCATGCTCTCAACTTCTTCAGAATTAGCAAGAAGCATATTACCAGAATGCAGGGCTTAATATCTCCGTACTTCATTTAAAAATCTAAAATAGCTCAATAGTGCTGAAGACAAACCAAGTTTGGATGGGAGATTAAGAGGTCAGATGAGAGTTGATAGCATATTAAGTAAACAAACCTTTTGACGAATCATATCTGGTACTTTATTTAGAAAATTAAACACATACTCAAAAATTTTCCATATAGATAAATCACACACTGCATGATGATCTCAAGCCAGCATTTTTCTTGTCACTTGGTACTTTAATAGCAGTAATCATAAATAATATTTACGACAATGTCAGAAAACTAAAATTTTTGAGCAATTATTATTGATCTGTCACTATGCTTCCAATTTTATGTGATGCATTTCAGAACTTCTTACTGCTGGTCACATTGGAGCAATAATGTGGTGGGAGGGAATGGAATATACAATGAGAGATTATGATACCAGCTGATATGAATGTGATACACATTATGTCTTGACAAATTGAGTTTGAATCAAAAGGCAATTAAATATTTTTGGCATCATCTGCTTTCATTCTTGTAACACTTATGAAGTAACTTGCCCAAATTTACACACAGCTCAACTCTGGAAGAGCCAGGTTCCTGGATCAGATCTCTCTGCCTTCTGCAACTGAGCTCTGAACCAGTTGACTGTATGTGCACGTGGAGTTTTTTTTCTGACTGGTCATGCAGTGTTTCATTTATATTTCATCTGTTAACCTCCTGCCTGAGGATCCTGTGTTTCTCCAGCAGCCCTCTAATAAACTAAGAATATTCACTCTAAATATTTCTCGGCAATAGAGTGCCATATGAGTCAAAATATATCTGAGAATTCGAAAGACTCTTCTGGTAGCACTTTGCTCTTTAAAACCTCGAGTGTCAACGAGTGCATTTGCCATCCTCCACAGCTGGCTTAGCTGGGAACTGATGGTAACTCAAGCTGCAGGACACTTCTGCTCAGTTTCGTGCAAGAGGGGAGCATCTGCTGGCTGATCAGCATGTCTGCACAAAAGAAAAAAAGGAAAAAAAAAAAGAAAAGAAAAAGAAAAATGCCTTTTAAAAAAAGATCAGTAACCTAGACAAAAGACAAATGAAAAGGCCCAAGAACAGAGGGAAGCTACCAAGATTAGAATGTGTACAGCCGACTGAAAATTTCCCATATATTGTGTGAAAAGTGCTTTGCATGGAAATAGTTATAATCCATGCTCTCTGCAAAATGAGCACCATTGATTGCAGGCTGAGTGTTTGAGATTTAGTAGCAGCAAAGGAGCAATGAATCAGGTCCGCATGACTGTGTGTCCCTGTGATGCCCATATCTTTTGCATAATATAGAAAATATATTTTTGTCTATGCCTAAAAGGTTGGGGCCTAGAGATTTCTGGCATTCTCCAATGAATCTGGTCCAATTAAAGGCAAAAGGGAACCTTCCGATCTGAAATCTTTTCTCTTTCCCTCTTGGTTCAGGTATCTTTATGACAGGCCTGGGCCTTTCTGATCTTTAACCTAGCAAAGGTCCTTATTCTATTATTATTACTATTATTATTATTATCATCATCATCATCCCTGACTAACTTTTTCTTTCAGTTGCTGTGTATATGTTGACTTGTTTGAGATATGTCTTCCCCACAGGAATGTATGGCTCTGACATTTTCAGTATTTTATTTTCCTAAGTGTATCCCAGCCCTGAGCATATTGCCTGGCACATGCCATGCTCAGTAAATATCTGTAGAATCAGGCTTTAAATTATGTCTTAACTGACAATAAGTCAAAGACTCTATCCTTTCTGACCTGCACATTCTTTATTGTAAAATGAGAATATTAGATCATAGGTTTTTGTGAGGAATAAGTATATGTTGGAAATTTTGCTTATCCCACAGCATAAAATAAACACTTGGTAAATAGTAGTTGTAAGAGCATTATTTTGGAAATAATTCTTAAACTTCCCTATACTGATCCTTGCCATTCTAGACTCTGGCTACTTCAAGGAACATTCTCAATATGGCACAAAAAAGGAGCAAAAACTAGTATTATATAACAATCAACATTTACAAACGTTATATTATTTATTCTTTACAACTGCACTGTAAGGTAAATAACTTTATATATGTTTAAAGACTTGTGATGAGGAAAACTGAAGTTCAGGGAAGTTAATTGACTTGTGGTAGATCACACAAATAAAAACCAGCAGATCTGGGTTTTAACTCGCGTTTAGACTCTGAGCCTTTGAAGTACCCATCCTTTCTGCTGCACTTTATTGCCTGTACTGGATCAGAGAAACAGACTTCTTTATTTATAAGCTATCAGAGATATTTTGGGGTGTTACTCTGTCAGCTTGCAGGGGAGCGTTTCCTCCTACACTTGGGGCTAATTTATGCGCTGGCATTTGTGACCATATTGTTCTTGAGTAGGAATGGAAATTGGCTCAATCCATCAGCCAGAAGCAGGTCTTCCTTTAACAGCTGATTCCATGACTTGTCACATTTTCAAACTCCTCTGGGTGTCATGAAGGGGGTGGATGAGCATTTTATTTAAAAATATGAAGAAGAGGGCTGTTATTCCTGCAGCCTTACAAGATTATGGTTTACTGAAGGGTAATATTTACTTCCCCTAATTTTGTACCAAACAGAATTGACTAAATTTTTACATTTAGGGGAATGAAATATCTAAGACTGACACTTAAAAGGAATAATTTGGCACATGAGTAGGAATGGCAGTGAATCATTTTGGACACACATTGCTGGTATTAGCCTCATGAGAAATGACTGTCGCCACAATCACAAACACATTTATGCCATTAGTATGAGGGGGGAAATGGGACATTTTTCTTCACTAATGCTTTTAACTCTGATTCATAATGCCCATCCTTTTTCTTCTTCCAGATCACTCTCCAAAGAATGGCTGACTACACTGAATTTCTACTTCTAGCAAGCAACTTCATTGTTGAAATTTATTTTCTTAGGGTTTGATTTATTTAAGAACGTAAAATGAATGACACTGAATTGTGTTAATATTTATTATCAGTGAAAAATAATATTGAACTTCTCCAAAGACAAAATGATATTGAATAATAAAATAAAACAAAACTTAGTTTCAGGTATTAAGTGGGAAGATAAAAATGGGAACCATGAAATAAACTCTTTGTTCTCTCAAATATCATATACCTTAAAATATAAAAGTTACACAATAGTTTAGGATTAGTAATACATCCAGAAGTAAAGATTCTGTCTCTTGTTGATGCCAGAGGACAATCTTAAATAACTTTAAATTCTAAGACCAACTGATAATTCAGAAGACACAGCTCATTTGTTCCACTATAAGAATTTATAGAAATGATGTGGGAATTTCGTGTTATTTATTATTTTTAAAAGAGCAGACTTTCTACCTCAGTGGTTTCAAGGTGACATGAATTAGCAAACGGAACACTTGAATCCAAATCTTACCTCAGTTTCTAAAACTGATGACTTTGGACAAATCATGTAATGTTTTGAAGAAACAAAATGATCAAAGTCCTCTTCTATCCATCAAATGATAAATTATTATTTTAAAGTTATTAATATAAATTTACTTTGTAGTCATTGAAAAGATGGAGAATTCATTTTAACAAATACATTGAATACTTTGCCAAGGTGTTTAATGTGTTTATCTTTTGGGAAAAGTACAGAGATACAACAAGAAATATTTTTGTATCATTAGCAATTCCCCATCCCAGTTCCCAAGCTAAGACCTTTCATTGTGGTATCATAAACCCAAGATGTGGGAATATATAGTAAAAGTTTCTTTCATCATAATATTAATATTAGCTATTAAAGCTACCATGAAAATTCTAGCTGAACACATTGTTACTTTATTTTTGACTCTAAATTTTACTATATATTCCATTTTATTCATTTTATATTATGAATTTATTGATGGTGGGGAGGGTTTTATATAAATACACTCAGGTTTTAGAAGACTTCTATAAATGAGAGGTAAGACTATCTTCTGGGGTTCAGGAAAACAAGCAAGTTGCAATGATACTGTTCCTACAAAATGAACTGGGAATCTGACATTACTCACCTAAATTGAATTTCCTTGGAAAATTCAAATACTTTTAAAAGGGAGAAAACATGTTCACTGCCGATCTTCTGGATTTGCATTCATCCAATCAAATTACCTCATTTGAGATAACATCATGATAAAATATTATCAAAAGATTTGTGTCTCTTGCTTGGAAAATAAATGGTTCCCTTGTGAGGTAGCAACAGGAAACATCCCCTGATGAAGCTCCAATCCACTGACATTATATCTGGGGGTGAACTTGCTGGAGATTAATACGAGTCTTCGTCATGTTAAACTTTTCCCTGGGATTGCTATAGGGAGTTTAGGTGCATAACCTGCAATGTGCAGTGCTGAAGCCCAAAGCACAAGCAAATGACTTGTCCAAAACATTATACATATGGGATGAAGTAAACATTGCCATAAAAATCCCGTCAAAACCACAAACTCAGTCTATTGATAATAAAGGAAGCAATGAGATGTGTTGTGCTGTCTGTCAGCCCTTGGATACAATTCTTATGGATGCAGTTGTCTCTCTCCTGCAAGAAATCAGATTTAACCCTATCATACAATACTTTTAGTTGTACTGAGAAGTTTTATTGAATATTTCCTTTCCACATATCCTAGGCTGAGACACAGAAACATGATTTGAAAATGTACATTCTTCCCAGGTTTGAAAAATGCAGTTCATATTTCAGCTCCTGTGCTTCTTAGCTGAGTAACATTTGACAGAGTTCCTTTACCAACCTTGAGGTTCAGTTTCTTTATCTGTGAAATGGAGATAATCAGATAATCGTGCCTTATCTACTTTACTTAGTTGTTTGTTAAAGAATAAACTAGTTATGAGTGTGAAAGCTCTTTGTAAGTTGTAAAGCAATGTTTAAACATTCATTTGTAAAAGGAAACTATCTCATTAAAAAGAATAAGCTCAGTGTAGTGTTGCACCTATAGTCTCAGCTATGTGGGAGCAGAGGATTGCTTGAGCCTGAAAGTTCAAATCCAGCCTGGGCAACATAGTGAGACCTCCATCTCTTAAAAAAAAAAAAAAAAAAAAAAAAAGAGAAGAAGAATGGCAAGATTTAAAAAGGTTAAGGAGAATACCTACTATGTAATCAATGTGTAAAGATCAGAACTGGGGTATGGGAGTTGGAAATATAAATATTTGAGTATCTGGATGATGCTAAATAGTCAGGTTAAAAAAATACTAAAATTATGACTCAATGTTTTATATGTATCTGGATCATTGAACTTTGGGTGAATAGGCTCAGCTGGAAAACTTGGGTCAAGTTGTTCCAAAATAGGAATGGAAGTATGAAGATTCTGAATAGTTTGGGGGGTTTATAAAATAGAGGATGACTATAAAGTAAGTGGAGATTTGAGAAAGAGAGAGAGGAGGCAGTGCTAGTACTTTTAAGTCTCTAGGACAGAAATAAAAAATAAACAAATACAAGAGTTATCTTGTTGGCTCTAGGTTGAGAAGAGTCAAGAACTTCAGATTCTATACCCAAAATAGTGGTAAAGCACAACTAAGCAGATTTGACGGAGCCTCTAATCTTTCTCCAATCTCATACCTGGATCAATACTGAAGCAATTTTGCAAGGGGATTCTACAAAACCCACAGCATGGATGTGGATATCAATTCGCAAAGACCTCACCCCCAACCCTGCTATATGCATCTAGCTCTTGTGAAAAACAGCCCATCTGAGGTTCAACCTGAGTAGCAGCGACAGTGACCAGACTGAGGGAGACTCAGGGTGTTGGAGTTGGGGCACAGCCTGAGGTACTTGGGTTCAGCAAGATGACAGTAGCACAGGCTTTATTGTCTGAGGAAAGTTGAAATGTGTATTGGCATGCAGGCATGGTAAGAATGAAAACATTATGGAAAGTCTGTTTTCTATAATCAAGGTGATCATAACTTGGTTATATGACTATTTTTGAAGAACAGAGGCAATTGCATAGTAGATATCTAAATATCTATGTGTACCATCTTCACACATTCTTTATTCTGATGAAAAAAATGCTAAATAGATCCTTAAAACTTGCGTCTGACTCAGTATATGCAGAACATAACTCATCATTTTCTTGTCTTCAAGTGTAATCAGGACCATTTTGCCACACTCCTTAAGCCCCTCTGTCACATAGTAATCCAAGCTCCTTAGAAGGTGTTCTGTCTATCTCTATCCTTTATCAACATCGAATTGCTTCTAATCTCTAATATACAACCCATTGACGAATTTTCTCGGCATTGTTTCCACTACTGCAAATGTCCTGATTAGCCCAAACCTTCATTTAGTCACCCTATTCATCTCCATTTTACCACTTACTAATTTTATGACCATCAGAAAGTTACTTAACCTTCAGAAGCCTCAGTTTTCCCATATTTAAAATGAAGATTCACTCTTGTATTTTTAACGAATATAAAATATTTGTCGTGCTTATACAGCAGTGAGCAAAACAGATGAATGGCCCTAACCTCATGAAGTTTTCATTTTAGTGGAAGATATGAACAATTAACATGCAAAAAAATACAAAAATAGGTCAGATAGTGATAAGCACTTCAAAATAAAATTATTCAATATGGATGGCTAGAAGTATCAGGAAGGAGAATCAAAGATCTTCACTTACACATTTGAATAAAGATCTGAAAGAGATGAGGGGTTGAGTGACATATCTAATATTTTGGAGTGAACATTTCTGGCTTGAACATGAACAAGTCTGCAAGCTCTGAAGGAGAAAATGAGTGTTATAGGGGCAGAATGAGTAAGGCAGGAAAGAAATAGAAGGTCAAGGGCATCAGTTTATGTAGAGCCTTATAGATCACAATGAGGACTTGAATTTTACATTGAGTGAGGTGAGATTGTATTGGAAAGGTTTGATCCAACTTAAATCTAAAAGGATCTTGACGACTGCTAAACTGACGGAGCGTAAGGGCGAAGGAGGATGACTACTTATGAGGACCATGCAGCAATCAGGAGTGTGGTGATGATGACTTAGACCAGGAGTGTAGTAATGAAGGTGAGAGAAAATGGTCAAATTGTGGCTACATATGGAAAGCCAAAAAGGCCAGACTTATTAAAGGAGTAGATCTGGATATGAGAGAAAAGAAGAGTTGAGGACAACAACTTTGGTTCCAATAAACGACAATAATGAAAGACAATTAAATGAGATAAAGAATACCGTAAGAACAGCACTTTTAGGAGGAGATATTTGGATTCCTATTAGGCATCTAATTAATACATCAAGCAGTAGGTCCAATACATGAGTCTAGAGTTCATAGGAGAGGTCAGGCCTGCATATATAATTGGGAGGATCATCAGCATGTTTAAAGCCATGAGATTGCAAGTGACCATTAAGAGAACAAGTATAGATCAAAAAGTGAAAAGATGCAATGATTTGTCCAAGGTCTCTCCAGCATGTAGAAACAAGAAATTATAACTTAGGTAAAAATCAAATATATGACAACAACAGAAAAAAGGGCAAACTAGGGTTAAATGATGCTACATTATGGTTAGACTCCTTTTTATTGGACAAATTGCATTGCATTGATTCAAAGTAGGCCACGGTGAATTAAGAATGCATGTTATATTTTTAGAGCAAGCACAAACATAAAAATAATACAAAGATACATAGCTTAAAAAGGAATAGAGTAGATAAAATTAAATACTAAACAGTACTCAATTCATTCAAACATATACAGAAAAGGAGAAATAAAGAAACAAACAGATGGGATACTTAAACACACAGTGAAACGGTCTCCTTAAAAAGCCAACTAAATCACAAATAACTCTAAGTGTAAGTAGACTAAGTCTTCCAATTAAAAGACAATACCAGACTAGATAAAAATAAAGGGATAAAAATAAAATGCTGTTTTTAAGAAACACATTTTGAATGTGAGGACATAGAGAGCTTGATAGGAAAATAAAATAAAGTTTGTATGACTATAATAATATCAGATAGAACCGACTTCATAACAAGGAACAATACCTTTCAAATTTGCTTGTTGGCGTTAATGTGGTACAACCATTTTGAAAAACTGGCAACTTTTTATGAAGTTAAACATACAACTATCCAATAGCCCAGAAAATCTACCCCTAGGTATTTATCTAAGAGAAATGAAAACAAATGTCTATATAAAAACTTCCACAAGAATACTTAACAGCTGTTGCAGTCATCAGAGTCAAAAGCAGAAAAGAACTCAAAAGCCAGTGTATAAAGAACATATAATATGCAATGAAATATTAAACAGTAAGAAAAAAATGACTCCTGTTACATGCACTAATGTAGATAGATCACAAATATATTATGTTGAGCAAAAGAAATCAGACATAAAAAATATATGTCATATTTACATGAAGGTGAAAAACAGGCAAAACTCTGTATAGTTACAGAAATCAATATAGTTGTTATTTCAGTAGCGTATGGGAAATAACCAGGATGAAGGAAATATTATATCTCTATTGGGTGAAAATTATATAGAATATACTTTTGTTGAAATTTATTCAATTACATACTTAATTATTTTGTGTATAAAAGTTATATATTAATAAAGTAGAGTTATAGTTTAAAAAGTTATACAAAAAGAAGAATTAGAAAAAAGACCTAGAGGAAGTAGTCAGTGAGGTAGGATTAAAATCATATCCTGATGGCCTCTGAGCCAAGTAAATGAGGAAAGTGTTTCAAGTTAGACGGTATTCAGTAGATGACAGAATCTTCAGAATTGACCTACTATGACAAATGTTAGTTACTTTAAGCTAACCATTGAATGCAGTACAACAGAAATTATTGATGACTGATAAGAACAATTTAGGTAGAGTGGAAGGCCCCCAATCTTTAGCAAAAGTTCAAAAGAAGAATTGGCAAACAAGATAGATTCAGTAGTTCATACAGAGCAAAACAGTCTTGAGTCAGTTACTAGAGAAGAAAGTTTGCCCAAAAAGAGATTTCTCTTCCCAGATGGGAAGAATAATAGCATGTAGCTCTGCTGATGGAAGTAATCTAATCAATAGATAGAGAAAAACTGATAACAGAACATAAACTAAAGAGGCTTTTGAGCCATGTCTTTGAGTAAGTAAGTGGGGGTTAAATCTAGTACAACAATCAAAGGCTAATAATATTTAACTCTAAAGATGTCTGTGTGTGTGTATGTATGTATGTGAATGCCTGTATTCGTCCATTTTACACTGCTATAAAGAAATACCCACGACTCGGTTATTTATAAAGGGAAGAGGTTTAATTGACTTACAGTTCCGTGTTGTTTGGGAGGCCTCAGGAAGCTTGCAATCACAGCAGAAGGTGAAGGGGAAGCAAGGACTTTCTTCACATGGGTGGCACAGAAGCACAAAGGAGGAACTTCCAAACACTTATAAGACCATCAGGTTTTGTGAGAACTCACTCACTACCATGAGAACAGCATTGGGAAACCGCCTTCATGATATCTTCAACTCGCTCTCTAGACACATGAGGATTATAAGTCCCTCCCTTAACACCCGGGAATTATAATTTGAAATGAGATTTGGGTGGGGACACAGAACCAAACTATATCAATGTTAAATTAAATGAGACAATGAATTGTGCTTAGTATAGCATCTAAACACACATTTCTCTAAGCATGAGCTACTTTACTGAAAGTTAATAATCAACTCATGGGCCATTCCTCCCTTGATATTTTGGGTAGCTCCAACTTTGTCTTTGGAGACCACGATGTGCTCACTTCTAGCTATAAATATTTTATTTATATACTGTACATGTAAATCATAATATAATTTCACATTATATTTAGTTGTTTGTGTTCCTTTTTCTCTGATTGGGATAATGACTTCTTATTTTATAACTATGACGTCCGACATAGAACTTGGTCACATAAAGTCCCTAGCAAATGTTTGGAAAATGAATAAGCCACTGCCATTTCCCCAGGGATGTCTGTATTTACAACCTTACCTCTCATCATGCCCTGGAAGGCTCTAAATCCCACTAGAGTCGTGCTAGTCATCATGAAAGATCTGGAGCAGTTTCAACACCCAAGTAGTTCTCAAAGTGTGGTTCGCAGAACAGCAACAGCAGCATCTCTTGGGAAATTGTTAGAACAATAAATTTCTGGCCTTGCCCCAAGCCCACTGAATCAGAAATTGTAGTTGTGCAGCCCAGCAAGCTGTAACTTAACAAACCTTCCATGTCATGATGATGTACACTAAGGTTCAAGATCTACTTGTGTAACATATTCTTGGTTTTTCATTCCTAGGACTGGAAAGATGCAAGCAAACATCTGATTATACTTTGATTATTAACCAGATATTTCAATAACCCTGGTCATACAGTTTTTCCATTAACACATTTTTTTCTATTATTAGAAACATAACATCATAATTTCTTTCTCTTGTGTTCTTTAAATGTGTTTTTCATTCAAAGACAAATGTGCATTAAAACATTAGAAGTCTTTTATTACTCTTGGGAGGTGGGGAGGGGGAAGTGATTTCTCTGCTTCCAAAGGCATAGAAGCATCTATTCTAAATAATCCCGAACTGCTTGACTTTGGGAAGATAAAAGGAGTGATGCAGACACTAATGACTTTCATAAGCAACTCTTAGATGTATTCAATTCTAGGGAATCACCATTGCCCGGGAATTCAGAGTATGACACACTGACTCTAGAGTATCTGAGATACTTGGGAAAGACCAGTAATATGAAAGCATAATTTGAAAGAAACTCTTACCCTTAAAATTTGTTCTACCCCTATTGTTACAGTGTAACATTGTGCAGGTTACTTAGCCTTCCTGGATTGGTTTTCATATCTGGAAAATAAAGAGCTTTGATTGTTTAATGTTTATCCAAAGGGGACATAAATTATAAACTGTTATTTAAAATGCAAACGCATCCTCTCATCTAATTCTTCCCAAGGTATAGATGTTCCATTCTAAGGATTGTTCTCGTTTTCACACAGACTGAGAAACCCTGAATCTTGTATCTTTAAGGTCCCTCCACCTCTAGGATCATATAGCTATTGCATAGCTGAGGAAACCTAGTAACAAAGGATGTAATGATGACTATGCTGATTGTATTAGCCTGTTATCACGATGCTAATAAAGACATATGTGAGACTGGGTAATTTGTAAAGGAAAGACATTTAATTGACTAACAGTTCCTCACGGCTGAGGAGGCCTTAGGAAACTTACAATCATGGCAGAAAGGGAAGCAAACAAGTCCTTCTTCACATAGTGGCAACAAAAATAAATGACAAACAAAAGGGGGAAAATCCTCTTATAAAACCATCATATCTCATGAGAATTCGTTCACTATCATGAGAACAGCAGCATGGGGGTAACTGCTTCCATGATTCAATTACCTCCCACTGGGTCCCTCCCACCTACAATACATGGGGATTCTGGGAACTACAATTCAAGATGAGATTTGGATTGGGAAAATAGCCAACCATATCACTGATGTTTAATAATAATTTCAATATCAGCACATTTTTCAATGCCCACCATGTCTATTGGTACAAACAAATACAGACATGCTCTTTGCAGAAAATAATTGCTTTATTAAAAAAAAAAAAAAACACTTTTCTAGATAAGTGAAAAAAGAAAACTTATTTGTGATCAAAACTAAACGGAATACAATCAAATTGCAAAACTTCATCAATAAGAAAATTATAGAATATGTAATGTCTTTCAATAGCTAAGGACCTGGTGCCGTGAATTGCAGTATGAATTGGCAAACATTTCTATGTGTGAGGGGAAAATTAGATTGCTATGTGTATTAGCGTAACAAATTGTCACAAATTTGGCAGCATAAAACAACATTCCATTTGTTGTCTCACAGTTCTGTAGATCATGAGTCCAGGTGGGCTCAACCAAATTCCCTGATTAGGGCTTCAATCCTGAAACCAAAGGGTTGACTAGACTGGAATTGTATCTGAAGGATTTGGGGAAGAATCATCTTACAAGTTCAAGTTATTGGCAGAATCCAGCTTCTTGTAGTTATGGGAATGAGGACCCCATTTCCTTGCTGGTAGTCACTCCTGAGCCACTGTCTGCTTCAAGAGGACACTAGCATTTTTTTGGCATGTGACCCTCTCCGTCTTCAAATCCAGCAAGGGTATATTAGATTCTTCTTGTACTTTGAATCTCTTCCTTCACCTTTTACCACAAGCTGGGGAAAACTCTCTGCTTCTAATGGGCTCTTGTTATTAGATTTGGCTCACCCAGATAATTACCCTTTCATCATATAAGGTAATATAATCACAGGAATGGGATATCATCCTATTTGCAGGTTTCACCTCTACTCAAATAGAAGCATCAGTGGGGGTCATTCTTAGAATTCCACCCATTACACCACCTCTTTTGAGTAAAGAACAAGCCCAACTCTGAAGTCCTACTCCAAAACCCTACTCATTATAAAAGACAGTTTGAGGAGAGGTGATGCAATGATCAAAGAACAAAGGGAAGAAGAACAGTGAGAGACAGATGAGCATGAACAGGGATAGCTCTTAGAAAAATTGTGCACTAACAGTTTTGTCTTCAGCTTTCCTCTTTTATTCTATCAGACAGCACTCTGATCCTGTCACAGATTACAGGGACAGATATATTATAATTACATACTTTCAAACATGAATGTAAGCTAAAGCACTACTTGTCTAGGGTTATTTGCAACCTAATCACTAATCATGAAGAATTTTTCCATGTTGAATTTCTGGGGTTTGAGAATAAACCAGAGGAGTTCTGGGGTGACAGGATGCTTTCAAGTGATACTGCAAGTCACCAGTCTGCTTAGATATAAGGCTGGCTCTAAATATGAGCTAGTATCAAAAGTCTTCTTTCCAAACTAGGCAAACTACCTGGGCTTTCTGTTGCTGGTGAAATATATTAAGTTTGAACATTTGGATAAGTATCCATGTATATCCTTAATTGCTGCTAGGAGCTTTCAATCAATCAGATGCAAATGTCAGGTTGTACTTGGAAAAGCACAGAACTAAAGCCACAGGGCTGAAGTTTAGAAAAAATGGACTTTTTGCGGCTCCCAGACTCACTATTCTGGGCTATGAGCTCATTCCAATATTAGTGAGTCCAAGAATTCATCACCCTCCAAATGCTAAAATAAAATCAGGGAAATGTCATCAAGTTGTTAACCATTATTATCTATTAAGGTAGCCCTACCAAAGATGGGGAAATCACCTAATAAAGCCAATCTTTCTTTTTTATATCACCAAGAACTGTCAGGACTACAATAAATTATAATGGAACCAACTTAAAGCCAGTGACCTGCATATTATACACTGGAAATCTCTCTTATCTCAGCAAGTAACCAACACCAGACTTGTCAATTAAGATTGGAGAATGTCAAGGTTAAATGTTTCTCAAAGCTTCTGATGTATACCTTTCAAGTTTGAACCACTTGAGGTGTCTGTTTATTGACTCTTGGCAAATGTGATTTCCTATTTCTTAAAAAAGATGAATTTTACAAAGAGTTCTTACAGCTATGCAATGATTTTAGGCTAAATGATTTATAAAGAAAAGCATTTTGGGGAAAAATCAATAAAACCTTTAGAGAACCTCCAAAGTGGCCCCATTGTAAACAGTGAAATCTCTGGCAAGCTTTCGCTCCAAGTCCCATTTTCTACACGTAAAAATATAGATAACAATAACTCTTACAAATGACTACATTAAAAATCAAATTAAAATGAGATGGTATGTTTACAGTACCTGAACATAATAAGTGGTGAATAAATAAATGATATTACTGTTTGTATTACTTTACCAAATGTTCCTTTATTTATTCAACAAATATTTAATGACCATCTATTTTATATAGGCATTTTATAGGGGCATAAGGTAGACAACAGGTATTTAATAATAAATAGGATAGACATGAAATGTACTTGCATGAAATTTGCAGTCCAGTAGTGGATAGAGACAGTTAAACAAGCAATTTTAATACAGAGTTATTTGTGATAGGAGAAATATGAAGTTTTATGGATGCATAAAGCAGAGACACCTGATATTTAATGGTCTGGAAGGTCTGGAAATTCAGGAAAAGCTACCCAAAGAAGATAACATCAAAATTCCATTCTCAATAGTAAGAAGACATATTAGACTAAGTAGTAGTGGAAAATACTCAAGGCAGAAGGCAACAGGTGTGCAAAATCTTGGAGAAGAGAAAGAACAGTGCATGCTGATGTGTGAGAACAATTTGTAGTGTATAGAACAAAAACTCAGTGAGAATAGCCTTTCCTGCTCCTATCTCAGCATATTCCTGGAAAGACCTGGTATGGCACAATGAGGAGAAGCACATCAAAATTCCAGTTTCTTTCATGTTCACATTATCTCCAGAAGATGGTAAGTCAGGGACAGCAAACATTTGTGGAAGCAGTGTGATGATGTCTTTGACGATTTGGAACATGAAGAGGAACTAGGACAGTCTAACAAGTGATTAAAGAGAAAAGAAGAGCTTGTACTAAATAAAGAGTTAAAATATGGGCGATGAATAGTAGAAACAGAATTGTACTAAGAATTTCAAACAGAAGATCCATCTGTAGTCTTTGCTTGTGCCCAGATATCTTGTCCCCGTCTTCCTTCTGGTAGACTCCCACTAATATTTGAACACCTGACTTAACTGACTCCTCCTCTACTGAGCTTTCTTCAACTCCACCTGGAAGAATGAATCCCTCTTTCAGTATAATCCTTCGCATAACAAACTGTATTTATCTTCATTGAGGTACTTTCCTTCTATTATTTTATCATTGTGTATTGATATGCATTTCTTCCCTGCAAAATGAACTCTCTGAGGGAAGAGCTAAAATCCTTATTCACATATGTATCTCTCTTATGGTTACAAAACTAGTTTGGGGTAATATTTAACTAAAGAATCTGTCCTTTCAATTTCCGAACTGTTTAAGTTTAGTGTACATACATGACACAGGTATGTATATATCAATGTAAAGACTGTGGAATTCTTATAAGCAGTCTGCAGTCAATAATTAGGCTAAATTCCAAAAGGTGTTAGATAAGTTATTGCTTGAAATTTGAAGTATTTACCCATAGAAATAATTGTATAAGGGACATAAGCTTTCCACAAAGAGTTTATATGAGCCTCTATAGTCCTATGTAAACAAAAACAATTTCATTATGATTTCTGTGGCAAAATATAGTCCAGGTTCCAACAGGGGATGTCAGGAACAACTCTCATGAACCCTCATCTCTTGTTGTTAGCACTAACAAGAAAAGCTAAAATCTTTCCACTACAGAATATGAATATATTCTTCTTCTCATCCATGCTGATAGGATTCTAGAAATGGAGTAAACAGAGTTTCTGAATAAAAAATCAGGATACATGGCATTCCCAATGGCATGAGAAATAGAATATTTGAAATTATATGGTTCCTGTTTACAATGGATCTTTAGAGGAGTTATGAAGTGGTGCATTATATTAAGAAAAATAATAGCACTGTATCAGTGAGGTCTGGAGCAGTAGGGACTACTTGTTATGAAATTAGAAGGATTGGTTAGCGAGGCAGAAGCTCCTAACAAGTCTTAGGAGAATTTGGTGATGGTTGGTGTTTCACATGTCCGTGTGAAGAGATCACCATACAGGCTTTGTGTGAGCAACATGGCTGTTTATTTCACCTGGGTGCAGGCAGGCTGAGTCAACAAAGGGTGGTGGATTATCATTACTTCTTATAGGTTTTCGGATAGGCGGTGGAGGTAGGAGCAATATTTTGGGGGCAGGGGGTAAAGCTCACCAAGTACATTCTCAAGGATGGGGAGAATTACAAAGAACCTTCTTAAGGGTGGGGGAGATTATAAAGAACCTTCTTAAGGGTGGGGGAGATTACAAAGTACATCGATCTGTTAGGGTGGGGCAGAAACAAATCACAATGGTGTCATCATTTAAGCTATTTTCATTTGTGTGGATCTTCAGTTGCTTCAGGCCATCTGGATGTATACGTACAGGTCTCTGGGGATATGATGGCTTAGCTTGGGCTCAGAGGCCTGACAGTTGGTACCTAGGAGGGAAATGATGGTTGTAGCTTCTGGCAGAGGAAGAAACGTAGTTAAGTATTGGTACCCAGGCTCAAAGTCATTGGCTTCCTTGGGCAGGCAACATCACTTTAGTAGCTCTCTATGTCTCTTGGTGGTAAGACCAAAGGCTCCACTGAAGGACAGCTGGGGTCTTCTGTGTGAGCCACAGAAAACGACAGCAGTGGTTTGCTTATACAAGTTGAAAGCTCACAGATCAGGCACTATTAAAAGAATGTCTAGCATTTCTTTTTTATATCTTCCTAATTATTTTCTCTCTTAAATTTGCCCATTCCGTTTTTTTCTAATTGCTTAGAAAGTGCTTAATTAGTAGTAGAATATTTTGATGGAAAATTCATGTTAAGGGCTTTGTAGCAGTAAACTTTTGTTAAAAGAGTTAATCTGCATGTAAAAGAAAACCACAACTGGCCAGTTTATGCTGGGTCTACTTAAAGGGATGAAAATAGCCTGAAAAGAAATGCAAATAATGATCATTTAGACTGGGGATAAATTTCCCAACTTTAACATTTCAGCTTTGATGAAAACCCAAAAGCCTAACACAATGAACATTAAATAGCCTAACATTGCTCTCCTTAGCTTGCACTGCCAAAGATTCCTGTGATGCAGACTTGGTTGGCCAAGCGATTGCTACAGTTGAATGAAAGATGAATGTAAATGCTATGCAAGCTTCACACAAACTTTTCTTTGAAAACAGAATTTATAGCTAAATAAAACAGCTGCTCTAATTATAAAGGCAACACCTAGACAGCTACTCCTAAGCACAACTTAGTAGGAGCCACTGTGAATGAATCAATTAATCAGTTATTTTTTCAATGTAGTAGGCTTTATCTAAATAGGTATAGAGGCAGAAAGGTGTGATATCTTTCTTCACCCATCATGAGGGTTACAGCCTATACTCCTATTGATATGGACAGGAGACAGGGAAATACTGGGTAGAAAAGGGTGGTTCCCTGGCGAAGGCCCCACCCTCAAGCCTGGAGAGCCATGATCCTAAATGGGGACAGGAATTCCTGTTTTTGTGCCCAAAAAGTTCTCTTTTGGCCTGTCACCCTCCCTATTCTGTACCCTATAAACCCCAAACCTCAGGGTCCAGAAGCAGGTAAAAAGAGGAGGAAACAAAGAGACAAGCAGAGAAATTGCAAAACAGTGCAGCAGAGAAAGGAAGAAGAGAAGAAGCAACTGAAGGCCAAGAGGAGTTCAGCTGGGGGTGACTGGAGAGGAGTTCAGCCACTGCATGATCAAACTCCAGGGGGAAATCGCTCTTACATTCCATCCCCCTTCCAGCTTCCCATCCATCCCATTGAGATGCACCTCCACTACTCAATAAAACCCCCACATTCATCCTTCAAGTCTGTGTGTGACCCAATTCTTCTGGGACGCTGGGCAAGTGCTCAGGATACAGAAAGTTGTCACACTGGCCCTCTGTCCTTGCAGAAAGGCAGAGGGGACACTAACCTGGTTAACAAGCCATCTGTGGACAGCAGGGCTAAAAGAGTATTGTAACACTGGCGTCGCAGGCACCCACCTCTAGACAGTACTGCAGGACTGGAGCCCAAAACACTTGCCCTGGCTCCTGCACCTGCCCATCTGTATGCTCTCTCTCCTGCAAGGGGTTTGAGCTCACAACGGTCTAACAGAGAGCCACACCCCTGTCACACACACTATGAGGGGGTCCAGGGGACTCTTCTGTCTCACTATAACAAAAGACTTGTTGGTTAATGAGAGAAAAGTATAACAAATATATTTGTTTTACATGACATGGGATACTTCAGGGATAAAGATCCAAAGACTCAAGGAAGAGTGTCTGTTTTTATGCTAATATTTGAAAAAGAATGGACAGCAGTGTAAAAATGCAATTAGACAAAGGAGGTATAATTTAATAGTAATAGACAGAAGAGGGAAACCCAGTAAAGCAAGACCTGTCTGTTCAGATTCTTCTTCAACTTGTAGCGTTCCCTCCTCCTGGGTATGGGCCAACACTCTGCTGGAATGAGGGCCTTGAAGGGAAAAAGTAGAACTTTCTAGATGTTATGGTTTGCTTTGAGGGAGGGGTTCTATTTCTATGACCCATCAAGGGGAAGAGGAATTCTGGTTTCTGTGAACTCTTTCAGAAGAGAAAGAGGGATAGGAGACAGGAGGATTGGAGAAGATCAGAGAGACCTTGCTCCTGAGGCTTTCCGATCTCCTTTAGTTCAAAGTACTCAGCATGCCAAGGTGCCATACTTTGGATATCAGTTCTGAACCCCAACCCAGGTAGATGATCTATAGACTCCTTTAACCACTGTACTTTTTAACTCACCTGTGTCACCTGCTGCTCTATTTTTTCCATGTTCACTTACCTGTTAACAGTGAGGTTCTATCACTCTAGATATTTTTCAGAAATTATTGTTTCTAAATTTTTAGAAAGAGACAGAATTCAGGAAAGCTTCTCAAGCATCAGGCTCTTCTGTGGGGTGTGTATACTTTTTAAAAATAGGGTGGCTTTTCTTTCTGAGATGTCCTGAATCTGTTCCCCACCCTTATTGTGGTCTAAACCTTCACCTTCATTAGTCCCTGATTGAGACTATACTGTTTGATTTTGATTTCATTCCTAGAGCAGTTTCTCTTCTGTATGAGACCCTGGCCTAGAAAGGAGCTCTAGAAAGGCAACTAAAAGACATTAGAGTATTCTGGACTCTTCAGTCCTTAACACATGCCCTTGCATTCACACAGCAGTGGAAAAAACAAACACTTTCTTTCAGAGCGGCTGTTCTAAAATTCCCCCAATCTCATTACCTCCCTCTACTCCCTTAGCCCACACATACCACTAGCATACCTGTGAATTACCTCCATTTTTTTCTTTCAGTTTCTTATTTATTTATGTTTTTAAAGAGTCAGTACCTCATCATGTTGTCCAGAGTGGAGTACACTGGTTATTCACAGGTACAGTCCCTGTACTGATCAGCATAGTGGTTTTGACTTGCTGTGTTTTCTATGTAGGCCAATTCCCCACTCTTCAGGCAACCTGAAGTATCCGCACTCCCAGGAAGTCACCATTTTGATGGCAATCTTGGTGGAGATACCTGATCTGCAGAGTGCAGCACAGCCCGATCTCTAAGGCTCAAGCCATCCTTCTGCCCCAGTCTCCTGAGCAGCTGTGACTACAGGGATATGGGGAGGGAGGGGACAGGGGGCACCTCACCCAATTCCGCTTTCTTATATGTGTGAATTCTCAGGGATGCTAACACAAATTCTTTGCTTGACCAAACTTTAATCAGGCTCCTTGGCCCATCTGTGAACTCCCTGGTAGAATCCAGTTTTAAAGAATCCTGTTAGGTGTGTTTAGCCGGAATCCTCCTAGCGAGAACTCCCCACCCTGGATATCTGATCAGGTTCCTCATGTTCCACCATCCCCCAGGTGATGCCTGATCACCCAGGCCTATCTTGTAACAGTAAGAATTCTGTTAGGTAGGCTTAGTTAAAATCCTCCTTCCTCGTGATGTTTCCTCTCAGTAATTTTTTTATCTGCTGATTCCCACTCCATTAATTGACTGTAAACTCTCATTTGTCCATGCTGTATTTGGAACTGAACCCATTCTGTCTTCACTACTGCAAAATTCACTTGTGGTGGTCCCTATGCCTATCATAGGGGTTGTGAATTAAGTCAGCCTTGCCATGCTTTAGCAAATATCATTGAATATTCTTTTTTCTCATAAGTAACTCATCACCATATTTTGTTCTAAATATTGTCCATGCTTTTTTCTGTTTTGTTTGACATCTATAGTTGTTCTGTTGGTTTTTATGTGGCAATTCTAAGTGACTGAAGAAACAGTTCTGCGACTGCTGTCATTGTCAAGGCTAAAGGACAATTTCTCGTTTGCTCACTGAAAGTTCACTGAAAATCACTGACAAAGAGGCAGATTAACAGGAGAAAGAGCATACACAAATGTGTGATCAGTTTTATGTGACATGGGAGCCTTCAGAATGAATACCCCAAAATACAGGGAAAATTGTCCATTTTTACACTTAGGTTTAACAAACTGTAGACAACAATATAGAAATACAATTGAACAAAAAGGGCATGATCTAATGCCAATAGACTGAGTGGGGAAACCCAGCAAGGCCCGTTTGTGTAGATGCTTTTTTAGCATCTCTGAGCCTGCATTTCTTCCTTCTGGGTATGGAACAGGATCCTCTCCGGAATGGGGGTCTTACGACCTACAGTCAAACAAGGTAGGTCAGATAACTTCTTTATGGCCAGTTGTTTACACAGAAAGGTAAGGGGAAAATTAGAGTAACCTTTTTAGTTTTTATGGCTGGCTTTGGGGAAAAGGAACTCAGTTTCTATGGCTAGTCTTGGAGGAGAATTGAACTGACAGTCAGGAGTGCAGGAAAAGATCAGAGAAAAACTTTTGCTTCTGAGGCTTTTATTTTGGGGTGTTGTTTTCTGAGTCCTAACATCATCTTCCCAGAATCTTTGCCTTCCTTTCATTCTTTGTCTCTTGTCATTCATTCTTCTCAGAACAGCCAGTGTGATGTCTTAACAAATAAATAAAATAAGGTTTATGTTATTTTCTTGCTTAGTTTTTCCAATAGTTTCTTCTCACTGTAGACCAAATAAATAAATGAGCATGTTTTTCAATAACCCAATCATCATTCCATGATGAACTGGGAGCTTATATACCATTCTAACAAAGGGATATAAATTGTGGACAAGTGACTAGACAAAGAAAGGTAGGAATTGGACTTCCAGGGATGGTAAATTGTGGGCAGATGACCAGGAAATATATGATAGAAAAAGGTGGCTTAATAAAGGTTGTTATGCAGACTCACTTTGGTGTCATATGCTGTGATAAGAGTCTTCTTCCGTGATCAAGAATATCCTTTTCACAGCATTGGAGAGGGGAATACCTTTGCAAATGGAAATTTGTCACCTTTACAAAGGTAAATGTATGCCCTTTTAGACAGAAAGTGAGAGGGCAGAGCATTTTGTGTCTGTTCTTTCTCAATTGCTCTTTACACAAAATAATCCTTATGCCAAAGTAGCATATTTTGGGGTGGCATATTCTGATCCCCTTCAACCACCCCAGCATTTGCAGGTCTGACTCCTTTTTATTCAAAACTCATTTTAAATGTTGTCTCCTGATCCTCTGAAGGAACATCCCATGTCCCCCTCTTCATCATAGTAGACTCCTTTACTCTTTTTACAGTAATTTCCACTATCAATGATTGTCTTACTTGTATTAAGTTGGTGCAAAAGTAACTGTGGTTTTTGCCATTGTTTCAAAGGTAAATACCACAATTACTTTTGCATGAACCTAATATTTTTGCTTTCATTCTTTATTGTCTAGCTGCTCTGTGCAAGCAAGGAAATTATGTACATGATTCATAACCTCATCTTCCATGCCTAGAAAAATATATGGCACATAATAGGGGCTCAAAAATATAGTTTAATTAATAGCAAATATTGCTATAACAGCACTGATTGCTTAATTATCTTGATCTCTCATTGAAATGCTTAGGGCCAAACACTGGCTCTTCTTGCACTATAATAAAAAGTAATTCCTATTCTCATCCCTATCTCTCCTGTTAGTTTTTTAAATCAACTTTGCTTAGACTATCACAAGGCTATAACAAAGAACCAAAGGAAGGCCAAAGGACACAATCTATGATGACTTTAGCTCCATAGGGGGAAAAAATAAAAATGGGCTGTCTTCAGAATTGCTGAACAGATGTCAAACCCATTTGCTACTTCACAAATCATTGTAAAGTATAATTAGATTCCATTGCTCCTCCAACAAGGTGACACAAAGAAAGATGATACTGGTTTCCAAAGAGGGGGCTTTTTCATAACCAAACAACTGAGAATTGCTACTTGAGAGGTCACTATCAGATTAAGGATCATAATATCAAGGCTGAATCTAGAAGAGAATTTGGGACATCTCCATGGCCTGGCCAGAACAAAAAGGGATAGTGGGAAAGAGAAAACATGTATATATATAAATAAAACTATCTGCATCTGCTGAGTATTTTTTTATCATAAATACAAAGAAAATAAAAGCAGCTCTCTACTTTCTTACAAAACACGTTCCTGAAAATGTACCTGAAAGTGGAGTGTCTGAAAAATTAAATAGAAATGTAACTTTAAAAGAAAAATAGGTGATGGAAATGGAGGCTTTTTTGCAAGATTGCCTAGCAGTGTGACAAAATACTTATTTACTCCTCTTAATGGTCCTTTCTACCTCCTTGTTTTCTAGCAACTCCCAGCATAGAGAGAGGAAACTTTGCAAAGGCCAGGGGCCACACCCAGGTAAACATCTACATGCTCCCAAAGAGACGGTCATTCTGACAGCTGAGAGCATCCATCCAACCACAAACAGCTGATACTTCAATGAAGACTTACCCTGTGCAATTGTGAAATATCTCATAATTATCATTATTCTGCTAATGTATATATATACACACACACATGTTATTATGTGAAAGGAATTTTAATTGTGAAAATGAATAAAGGGAAAAATATAAAGCATGTAAAAGTTGAACACTTATCGTAAAACAAGTTAGTAAATCAATAAACTGTAATAATTATTCCTATAAATATAAAACATGTTGTACATATATATCAAAGAAGAATACAGTGTTATTTCTAGAAACAATACGATATCACCAGTGGGTCTTGCAAACTAAGCATGAGCCCTACCATGTTTTTTCTGTTAACTTTGGGAAGCCAGTTTCCTAGAAGCATTAATCACATGCTTTATTATGTTCAAGAAGTCACTATTTATAGAATAAATACAACTATACCTGTTTTCTCATCTGGAAGCAATGTCTACAGCCATTTTAGGTTTTAGTTGCGGGTGGGAGGCTTCTAGTGTCTAGTGGGTATTGGCCAGGGATACTGCTACATTGTATAGGACAGTCCCACAACAAAGAATTTTCATTTCAAAAATGCTGAGAGAGCCCAAGTTAACACACTTTGCTCTACACCTAAGAGAGACAGACGATAATAGATTGATAGATTATATTCTTCTGTTAAATAATGAAAACAAAAACTCTCTTTAAAGCCTCAAACAGAATGCCAAGTAATATATTATTAGGATATTAACATTGTCAATTTGAAAAAAAAAGACTCAGAAATGCACAACTTGGCATTATTTAACTCTGGGGAAGTTCTCCACATTTCATATGCCAAAAGCAATTACCATATTCCTGATTGCTAATTAGACTGGCACGGGTTTCAACTTATCTACAGATGGCAACTTAAATAATAGCTAATTTTTAAGCTACACTTTGAATTTTGTAGGTTTCAATTTAAATATTTAAAGCTATGACATCATCTGATAATGTGTTCACTATAACAGTGAGCACAATTCTATCATATACCGGGCTTGGACATATGGAAGAACAAGACTGGTTTCCCAAGCCACATGTAAAAATCATTCGCATTTCTGGGAAGCCTACCCTACACTGAGACTCACATTGAGTTGAGAGAAGTATGTATCTGAGAAATATTTCACTCACCCACACCCCACAGATCCCCCGCCACATAAATGTTCCAGTGATAACAACAAGAACCTCAGACTAGAAGAAAAATATCCTTCATTTTGGTCTTCTACTTTTTATTACTTAGGTGATAATGATCAGTCCCAGAGTCACTGATGCCTCAGTTTATTCATCTGTAGATTGAATGGTTTAAAACCGTCTTGTACCTTTATTTATCAAGGTTCCCTCTGAGAATGTTACCAAAGCTCGTACTCTTCTCCCCCAAAATGAACATATTCATTGCATACGTTTTCAAGATACTTCTTAAAGCCTGTTTATGAACTCACTAGGAATCAACTGATCACTGGTTTACAGCCTCAGTATTAGACTAGGTTCTTATGCGATTGGCAAATGTGAAAACAGTTTTAGCTAGAGCATATAGAGAAGTAGGAAGAGAGAAACTTCTTACCTGTGGGTATCCTGGCTATGGATCATTGTTAGACACAAAGCCACATGGGAGCATCAGCAGAGGATACTGTACAAAGAATGGAGATAGGTTATCTCTACTTCAAATTTAAAAGAGCAATAACAAAAACAACCTTTGCAATTCTACTGTTTAAAGCCTTTCTCATTAGAATTGAAAGTATGTCCTTAGTCTCAGAATAAAGCATTTGGGAACTTTAGGGATTTGTATATGATTTTTTAAAATATTACATTGGAAAGAATACAAAATGAAATAGGTATCATAGATGAATAACTTCTAATTGTTTTAACAGGCTACAGATACCTTTATTAGAGTAACAAGGGAAAAGTTACACCAGGCAGTTTTGTGTTATAATTATGAAAGAGTTACTCTTGAGTAATGTAAGAAAGAGATAACAAAAAGATCTGATTCAATAAGAATTATTCTGATGTTAAGAATACAAAGCAAACTTCTCGTGTGGTCACAGTTGCAACAGAAAGTCAACTCTCTCAACAGGCTTCAATTTATATGATTTCATTTCTCTCTACGGTCTGAGCTAAACAAAAAAAAAAAAAAAAAAAAAGAAAAGAAAAGAAAAAAGAAAAAAGGAAAAGCCTATTTCACAGACAATGTAGAGACAGGTAGAAACTCCCTTGATGTATCAAATTTTTAAACTTAAGCATAGGTGCAATCACCAGGTGCATGCTCCAGGTGCGCATACATCTTTGTTAATATCCACAGAATGTCGAGCCTTTCTTTCAGTCTGATTGGGCAAATGTGGAACACATGTTTTCTCTTTGCTATGAAAGGTTTATGGGTTCAGACTAATCATCTATAACATATAGATACTGGGAGATCATTCACAATATATATTGAAAAGCTGTTAGCCACATATGTGCAGTGGCTATGATTTGGTTATTATTGTTAACTTTAATTAAAAACAACTTAACAATTCTGTGCCATTTCTGCTCCAAATACACTACTTGCCTTTTTCTTCAGAATAATAAACAACATATTAACAATTAAAGGAATGGTGTGACAGTCATTCCTAAAACCTGCTTTCAATAATCTTAACAATCACTATTTTCTCCCTGCATCTCATTAGCAAAATAGACTGCAGTTAAGAATCCCAAAACTTGGTGCATTACAAAGGAAGAAGTATTTCATCCATGGATTAGCAACTTTTTTGTAAAGGACCAGAGAGTGAATGTTTCACTTTACAGGACACATGGTCTCTGTTTTACATTCATTTTATTTAAAATCAACTCATTAATATTGTAAAAAAAAACTTCTTAGGTCATAGGCTGTACTAAAACAGGTCTGAGGCTAAATGTGATTGACGGGCTATTGTTTATTCATCTGGTAGGAAACACAAGATTAAGTTCAACTGAAAGACTGAATGGAGCAAAGTATGATGTAACATTCATTTCATATTCCTCAGCTGATGAATCTGAAGTAGGGTGATCAACCATCTAGGCTTGTTCAGGACTGAGGTTTTTCCAGAACGTTGGGCTTCTAGTAATAAATCCAAGAAAGTCTGTGACTGATCTGGATGATTGGTCATTGATATGGTTTGGCTGTTTACCCACCAAAATCTCATCTTGAATTGTAATCTCCATAATCTCCACGTGTTGTGGGAGGGAGTTGGTGGGAGGTAATTGAATCACGGGGGCAGGTTCCCCCATGCTGTTCTTGTGATAGTGAGTGAGTCTCAGGAGATCTGATGGTTTCATAAGCATCTGGCATTTCCCCTGCTGGAACTCATTCTCTCTACTGCTGCCCTGTGAAGAGGTGCCTTCCTCCATGATTGTGAGTTTCCTGAGGCCTCCTCAGCCATGAAGAACGTGAGTCAATTAAACCTCTTTTCTTTATAAATTACCCAGTCTCAGGTATCTCTTTATAGCAACACAGGAACAGACTAATACTGTCATCCTAAAAAATTATGCAAATGAGGGAAGTAAAATTCTTAAACAAGGAGGCCAAAAGAATGCAGTCGCTTCATGGCTTGACCATCTAACTGAAAAGTAGGAAGAAAACTGAGATGGATGGGGTTAGCAGGCTAGTGGATTGAATCCTTATAACCAAATAAAGGTGAAATTAAACTCAACTGCTGTAGTCCCTAGTTGTTAAAAATCATTCATTTTTCTATGTTTAGCAAAAGCTGGAAAAATAAGGGGTACAGAAGTCATATACAAAGTAGTGAGAGTCAAAAGAAACCAAACAGGCCATGTTAAGACTGGAAAACAACAACACAAACATTTATTCAGAAGAGCAGCTTGAAATTTCCATTTAAACTAGTCAGCAAACAAGAAACGTTGTGCAATCACATCAGCATTATCCCCAGGTGCTGCTCATTCCATTTTGCTCTACAGTCTCTTTTTTTTTTTTTTTTTCTTCCTATTGAATGTCACTGGCAAGAAGTCAAAGAGTCCATTCCAGGTTTCAGTTGCTGAACCAGTGAAGCAGATGGTATCAGAAGCCAGTGCAGGAGGGTAATACAGATCACACACACCTTAGTTTGTATGAGACTTGCAAAAGATCTCATTGGGTTGGTGGTTAGAGCAGGGTGTTGGAGAAAGAGTTGTTAGAAACCCCATGTCTTATTCTGAGGAGACCATTTCAAGACTTAGTTATGATAATTTCTTTTTTTTTTTTCTTTTTGAGATGGAGTTTCACTCTTGTCGCCCAGGCTGGAGTGCAATGGCCTGATCTCAGCTCACTGCAACCTCCGCCTCCTGGGTTCCAGCGATTCTCCTTCCTCAGCCTCCCGAGTAGCTGGGATTACTTACAGGCATGCACCACCACACTTGGCTAAGTTTTGTACTATTAGTAGAGACAAGGTTTCACCATGTTGGCTAGGCTGCTCTCGAACTCCTGATCTCAGGTGATCTGCCCACCTCAGCCTCCCAAAGTGCTGGGATTACAGGCATAAGCCACCATGCCCGGCCAGTTATGATAATTTCAGTACAATACTGAAACAAGGTCAATAGATTTGAAAAGATTGACGTTGAAAGCAACACTAAGTGGCAGAACAGGAATCTCACTTTGCATAAGAGCAGCAAATGGTTTAACATAGGAGTGGTCAAGAGAGGCAGCAAGATGCATTGGAATATCCAAGTAGAGAAGAACTGTGAGGGAAAAAAGAACTTTGCATAAATCTCGAAATGGCATTCTTGTATTTCCATGTATGCATTGTATTATTCAGGAAGTATAAAACATCTCACATGGTCTCACTTATTTGCACAATTTCCTCAAGAGGCCTATTGGAAAGAAATCTTGACACCCATTTCACAGACAGCAGGATTTAATTATTTCCCCAAAGTCACATCTTGAAAAAGTGCTGACATTGGGACATAGTCTGTTTCTCTGAACTCCAAAACAATCCACACTAGATGAGCGTGGAATAAAGAGAAGCACAAATCAGTTACTAGTCTGGGAAATATATTAATAGACCCAATGTTAAACATTGGAATTATTATAGCAAACAGAATGAGAAAGAAAAGGATGCCAGATGTCACTTAGGATAGAACTCTAAGGATAGGATTAAAATGTGAATGTAGCTAAGTAAAATTCCTTAAAGAATTCTAGTAGAGAAGCCACCAGTCCAATAGCACTTTCTTTAAAATCCTCCATCCAACTAGGGCACGAGGTGCATGTTGTCCAAAACACCTAGTATATGAAAATGTGTGAAAACCGTTCTGAGTTCAGGAAACAGCACCAGCAGGATAATTATGCACTCTGTGGGCTTCTGGCCTACATTTAGCATGTGCACTGCCAGTTCGATTCCCCCAGATGTCAGTGGGGAGTGCTGAGCATGAAGCAGCAGGCAATGGCCTAGGAAACCAGCCAGAGAGCAGCCCAAGAGGGTCAACCCCTCTGGAAAAACTTTCAAGGGCCTATCTTCTCTTGGGAACTCCTGAAAAAACTGGTGCCTCAGTGCAAAGCAGTAAGTGTCTTTCTTCTCCACAAATTTATTTATCTATCTAGGCTAAACTCATGGCATCAAGCAGCACAAAAAAGCATTATTTAGGAAGTATTTAGGGAGCAACCAATCCGTAAACACTGCTAAATAGTGGTTACTCCCTAAATACTACCTTAATATAGGTTACTTAATTTAGGTTATTTAATATAACCTAAATAGTGGTCACTCCCTAAATATTGCTTTATTTATTTATTTGTTTATTTATTTTTTGTGCTGCTTGATGCCATGATAAGTATTACAAGTGCTAAAGGAAAGAAGGAGAGACCCTTCCTGATGTTTAGAGTCTAATGATGTGCTGGTAAAAGCATAACTGGCTACCTGGAGGACAAGCTGTGAATTGTACCCTTTGTAGATTAGCCATCTGTAAATAATCCTACCATGACCAATTTCAACCTATCAACGTGACACAAAACACCTTTAAAAATTTCTGAAAATACAGTAATTACGCACTAGTAGGAACAGTATTTAGTGCACTACTGGTTAAAATCTATGCCTAACGAGGTAAAAATGCAGGAAAAGTAGTTCTGATTCTCATGTGTGTGTAAATGCAAGCATGCATGGGTGTGAGAGCCTGTGTGTGGGTGGGTGGGTGGGGGTAGCATACAATTACAAACTGGATAATCAGATTGAGCCATCCCACTCTAGCCTGTGCATAGAGAGTGGTGGAAAAGGAACCTCTTTGCTCTACACTCAGGCAGATCTCCAGGCATTTAAAACACTTGCTTGTCTGGTCCAGCAGCCTGAGCTGCCCCACTCTTCCTGAGCAGAGATTGTGATGCAACAGAGCCCTCTCTGCTCCATGCCCAGGCAGATCTCCAGGCATTTAAAGCACTATTCTCCTAGATTAACAGCCTTTGCCACCCTAGCCTTCCTATGCAGATTGTGGTACAGTGAGGCCCTCTATAGTTCATCCCTGTGTAGATCTCCAGGCATCTGGAGCACCCACCCCCTTGAATTGGGAGTTTAGGCCACCCACTTGCCCCATGTAAAGAATTTGCAGTTGAGGAAGTTTCTCAGTTCAAAGCCTAAGCACACCTCTGGACAACTGGTGATTTCCCACTGGATTCTCCCTTAGGGCTAGGGCTTGTGCCTGCCATGAAGGGACCTATAGGTTAGTCTGCTCAGACTGGCCATGTATAACTTTCCCTCTGTCCCTCCCACCTGTCAGGGATGAGCTCAGACCACTGTGCATTCCACAGAAATAGAGAGCTTCTCCCAGTAAATAAGGATCAAAGGTATACCCAGCCACATTGGCCACAGTCAGATCTTACCCATAAGTGTTATCTACTGGCTTGTAGGTCAAACTGCATAACCCAGCGGGTAGGTCAAACCAGCTGAAACATATCCATAGTGCTACAGACACAAAGCTGAAAGACTTTATGCAACATTCCCCACATTCACACCCCCTGGGGATGGGAAGAAAGGGAAAGGGAAAGAAAAAACACACACTCAATGATATTACAGACAAAAAGAAAAAAAATTCTACCCACATTAAAATAATTATAAAAGTTAGTGTTAGCACCCCCATGTAAGACGGAACCAGCACAAGAATTCTGGCATCATGAAAAATCTGAATGTAGTGACACTGCCAAAAGATTATACTCAATCTCCAGCAATGGTCTCTAACCAAAATCAAAACTCAGAAATGCCAGACAAAATAATTCAAGGCATGGATTACAAGGAAGCTCAACGAGATCCAAGATAAGGCCAAAAATCAACACAAAGAAACTTCTCAATCAATTGAGGAAATAAAGGAAAACATAAACATTCTAGAAACATATCAATCAGAGCTTCTGAAATTGAAACACTCACATAAGAATTTCAAAATGCAGTTGAAAGTTTTATCAATAGAATGGACCAAACAGAAGAAAAAAAATCAGTGCTTGAAGATCAGTCTTTCACACTAATCCAGTCAGGCAAAAATAAAGAAAAACAATTTTTCTAAATGAACAAAGTCCTTGAGAAATAAAGGGTTATGTAAAGCAACCAAATCTATAAATTATTGACACTCATGAGAGGGAAGGAAAAAAAGTAAGCAGCCTGGAAAACATATTCGAAGAAACAAATCAAGAAAACTTCCTTAATATTGCTAGAGAGGTAGATATCCAGATACAAGAAACCTAGAGGACACCTGTGAGATATAAAATGAACATCACCAAGGTATATAGTCACCAGATGGTTCAAGGTCAAATGCCAAAGAAAAAAGTCTTAACGGCAACTAGAAGAAAATGTCAGATTACATACAAAGGGAACCCCATCAGACTAATAACAGATTTCTCATCAGATACTTTATAAGCCAAAAGAGATTAGGGGTCTATTTTGAGCATTTTTAAAGAAAAGAAATTCCAACCAAGAAATTTCATAGCCCACCAAACTAAGATTCATAAGTGAAAAAGAAATAAAATATTTTCTAATCAAGCAAGTACTAAGGAAATTTGTTACCACTAGGTCAGCCTTACAAGAGATTCTTAAGGGAATTCTAAACATGAAAATGAAAGAACATATCAATATTAACATGTAATATAAAAGGTCTAAATTCCTCATCCAAAAGACACAGAATTGCAATATGGATTTAAAAAATCCATCTGCTATATTCAAGAGACCAATCTCACACATAACACACATAAGCACAAAGAAAGGGGCTGAAGAAATATCTACCATCCATATGGAAAACAAAAAAGAGCAGGGGTCACTAGTCTTATATCATTAAAAAATACTTTAAATCAACAACAATGAAAAAGGAAAAAGAAAAGCATTCCATAATGATGAAGAATTTGATTTAACAAGAAAACTGAAGTATCCTACAAATATATGCACTCAACATTGGAGCCGCCAGATTTGCAACATTACTTCTAGACCTACAAAAAGACTTAAAGACACAATAATAGTTTAGGACTTCAATACCTCATTGACAGTGTTAGTTAGGTTATTGAGGCAGACAAGTAACAGACAAATTCTGGACTTAAATGTGACACTTGACTAATTGGATCTAATAGATTTTTACAGGATACTGCATGCAACAACCACAGAATATACCTTCTTCTCATCTACACATGGAACATACTCTAAGAATAACCACATACTCAACCATAAAGCAAGTCTCAATAATTTTAAAGAGCAAAATTATACCAACCATACTTTTAGAATAAAATAGAATAGAAACAGAAATCAACACCAAGAACCTCTCCCAAAATCACACAATTACATGGAAATTAAACAACATGCTTCTAACTGACTTTTGGGTAGACAATAAAACTAAGACGCAGAAATCAAAAATATTTGTGAAATAAATGAAAGCAAAGACACAGCATACCACAATCTCTGGGATGCAGCAAAAGCAGCATCAAGAGAAAAGTTTATGCACGAAATAGAGACCTCAAAAAGTTAGAAAAATCTCAAATTAATGATCTATCATCACACCTAGAAGAACTAGAAAACAAAAAACCAGAATGAACTAACTCCAAAGCTAGCAGAAGAAAATAAATAACAAAAATTAGAGCAGAACTGAATGAAATTGAGACCCCTAAATTCATACAAAGAAAAACTAAACCAAAAGTCAGTTTTTGGAAAAAATAAACAAGATCAGTAGATAGCCAGATTAACAAAGAAAAAAGAGAGAAGATCCAAATAAGTACAATTAGAAACAACAAAAGTAACATTACTATCAATCCCACAGAAATAAAATGATCCTAAGAGAGGATTATGAAGACCTCTATGCACACAACCTGGAAAATCTAGAAGAAATGGATTATTTCCTGAAAACACATGACATCCCAAGAATGAATCAGAAAGAAATTAAAACTTTAGCCGGGCGCGGTGGCTCAAGCCTGTAATCCCAGCACTTTGGGAGGCCGAGACGGGCGGATCATGAGGTCAGGAGATCGAGACCATCCTGGCTAATACGGTGAAACCCCGTCTCTACTAAAAAATACAAAAAACTAGCCGGGCGAAGTGGCGGGTGCCTGTAGTCCCAGCTACTCGGGAGGCTGAGGCAGGAGAATGGCGTGAACCCGAGAGGAGGAGCTTGCAGTGAGCTGAGATCCGGCCACTGCACTCCAGCCTGGGTGACAGAGCAAGACTCCGTCTCAAAAAAAAAAAAAAAAAAAAAAAAAAAAAGAAATTAAAACTTTAAACAGACCAATACCAAGTTCTGAAAACTGAATCAGTAATAAAAATCCTACCAACCAAAAGAAGCCCCAGAGGAGACTGATTTACAGCCAAATTTTACTAGACAAAAAAGAAGAACTGGTACCAATTCTACTAAAATTATTCCAAAAAATTGAGGAGAAGGGTTTCCTCCGAAACTCATTCTATGAAAGCAGCGTTATCCTGACACAAAAACCTGGCAAAGATACAACTAAAGAACAACAAAAACAAAAACTGCGGGTCAATAACCTGATGAAAATGATGAAAATATCCTCAAAAAAAATTAGCAAACTGAATCCAGCAGCACATCCAATTGTAATTTACCATGATAAAGTAGTCTTCAATCCTGTGATGCAGGTTTGGTGCAACATATGTAAATCAATAATGTGATTCACCACATAAACAGAATTAAAACCAGCAATTATGTATTAATATTAATAGATGTGAAAAAAATCCTTTGATAAAATCCACTATCCCTTCATGATAAAAACCATTTAGAAGCTAGGCATCAAAGGAAAATATGTAAAAATAAGAGCAACTATGATAAATCAAAAGCCAATACCATAATGAATGGACAAAAGCTGCAAGTATTTCCTTTTGAGAACTGGAACAAGACAGGGATGCTCACTCTTTCCACTCCTATTCAACACAGCACTGGAAGTTCTAGCCAAAGCAATCAGGCAAGAGAAATAAATTAAAGATATCCAAAATAGGTATAGAAGAAATAAGACTATCTCTCTTCACTGATCATTTGACTCTATACCTAAGACATCATAAAGGCTGCCAGAAAGCTCCTAGAACTGATAAATGACTTCAGTAAACTTTCAGAATACAAAATCAACATACAAAACTTCGTAGCATTTCTATACACTGATAATGTTCAACCTGAGAATCAAATCAAGAAAACAATCTCATTTACAATAGCCACACACACAAAAATACGTAGGAATACATCTAACAAAGGAGATGAAAGATTTCTACCAGGAGAATACAAAACACTGCTAAAAGAAATCATAGATGACACAAACAAGTGGAAAAATATCACATGTTCATGGATTGGAAGGATCAATATTGTTAAACTTGCCACGCGGCTCAAAGATGTCTACAGAGTCATCGCAATTTCTATCAAATGATCAATATCATTGTTCACAAATTAGAAAAAAATAGACTAAAATTCACATGGAACTGAAAAATAACAAAAAAGAGCTTGGGAAAAAAAAAAAAAAAAAGCTGGAGGCATCACACTCACATTACCTGACTTTAAATCAGAAGTCTACAGTAACCCAAGACAACATGGCACTAATACAAAAACAGACACATAGACCAATGAAACAGAACAGAGAATCCAGAAATAATGCTGCACACCTACAGCCATCTGATCTTTGGAAAAGTCAACATAAATTAGCAATAGGGTAATGAATCCCTGTTCAATAAATTGTGCTGAGACAGCTGGCTAGCCAAATGCAGAAGAATAAAACTGGACCCCTTCCTTATACCGTATACAAAATCAACTCAAGAGGGATTAAAGATTTAAATGTAAAACCTAAAATTATAAAAAAAACTTGGTAGATAACCCAGGAAAACCATTGTGGACATAGGCCTTGGGAAAGAATTTATGACTAAGTACTCAAAAGCAATTGCAACAAAAGCAAAAATGGACAAGTTTAACCTAAGCTTCTTCACGGCAAAAGAAACTAACAACAGAGTAAGCAGACAACGTACAGGAGGAGAGAAAATATTTGTAAACTATGCATCTGATAGAGGTCTACTATTCAGAACCTGTAAGAAACTTAAACAATTTAACAAGCAAGAAACAACAACCCCGTTAAAAGTGGGCAAAAACATGAAAAAACACTTCTCAAAAGAAAACATATAAGCTGCCAACAAACATATGAAAAAAAAAATGCTCAAAATTACTAATCATCAGAGAAATTCAAATTCAAACCACAATGAGATAAGCATCTCACACCTGTCAGAACGGCTATTACTAAAATGTTAAAAAAAAAAAAAAAAAAAAAGATGCTGGTGAGGCTGCAGAGTAAAAGGAATGCTTACACACTCTTGCTTGGACTGTAAATTAGTTCAGCCACTATGAAAAGTACTTTTGAGACTTCTCAGAGAACTTAAAACAGCCACCATTTGACCCAATAATCTCAACCTTGGGTATAACCCAAAATAAATCCTCTACCAAAAAAACATATACTTATATTTCATCCCAGCACTATTCACAGTAGCAAAGACAGGAAATCAACCTAGGTGCCTATCAACGGTGGATTGGATAAAGAAAATGTGGTACGTATACATCATTGAACACTACATAGCCATAAAAAAGAATAAAATCATGTCCTTTGCAGCAACATGGATGCAGCTGGAGGCCAATATCCTAAGCAAATTAAAGCAGAAGCAAAAAACCAAATACTACATGTTCTCCCTTGTAACTAGGAGCAAAACATCTGGACACACTTTTGGCAACAATAGACACTGGAGACTATTAGAGGAGAGAGGAAGGGAGGCAGAAAAGGGTTGACAAATTAACTTGAATATTATACTCACTACCTGGGTGACAGGATCCTTTGTTTCCCAACCCTCAGCATCACACAACGTATCCATCTAACAAACCCACACGTGTCCCCTGAATCTAAAATAAAAATTGAAACTTAAAAAAATATATTAATTTTATAGTGTCCATATTCTCACATTCATTTCTCCTTTTCCAGTGGCCATAAGTTCATAAAGATTCATAGATACCTCCAGGGCTATACATTTTGTTGATCTAGACACCCCATAAAACTTCACTTCTAAAGCTCACGTTCCATATCTGGTACACAGTAGGAACTCTACGCACATTTGCTTACTGATTGATTAATGGTCGATTGATTCTACTTTCCTTTCTCCTTTTCGACATCCCTTCGAGGTTCCTGGCACAAAGCTTGATTAACAAACATTATAGTCAAGGTTTGGATCCTGTTTCTTTCTCTGCAAACTAAGGTAGGGATGGCTCATGTGAATTCTTTTTTTTTTTTTTTTTTTTGTGGGCAAGCTACTATGTGGCAGTGTCTTCACTTCCATAGTCTAAAGAAAGGTTCCCTGGTGTTGGGTACTGTGCTTAGTTTAAACTCAAATAGCCATGTGAGAACGTGGAGGAAACATGTGATTTTAGGGAATGAAGAGACTTCAAAGATCTTTGAGTATGAGGTCACTTAGCCAAATGCCTTAGTTAATTTTGTACTGCTAAAACAGAATTCCAGACACTTGGTAATATATAAAGAAAATAATATATTTTTCACACTTGTGGAAGCTGGGAGGTCTGATATCAAGGTGCAAGCATCTGGCACAAGTCTTCTACATCTGTCATCCCATTTCAGAAGGTGAGAGAGAGAGTGATGGGAAGTAGAAGGGGATAGGACTTGCCCTATGTTGCACACACACTCCAGGGATAACAGCATTAATCTATTCATTTACTATGCCCTTATAGCCTAGTCGCTTCTCATTAGGCCTCACCTCCCAACACTGTTGCATTGGGGATTAAGTTTCTAATACATGCTTGAAGACACATGATCAAACCATAGTACCAAGTAAATCAAGAAACCAAGTGATTTACTCTCTGCATAAATGTTACACACACACACACACACACACACACTCTTTATTTCTTTCTCTCTCTCTCACTCACACACACACACATACACACACTCACTCCCTCCAAAGTCATCCCCAGCTCACCATCCTGTCTATCTTCATGGAAAGTAGCACTAGACAAAATCACCTAGACATGTATGTATGTATGTATGTATGTATGTATGTATGTATGTATGTTCCATACCACTGAAACATAAGATTCAGGCAAATAGTAACTTCTCTGTTTTATTTACTTTTTCATCCCCAGCTCTTGTCCATGTGCCTGGCAAACCTAGGTTCTTGATAAATATAAATTGAGTAAGTGAATAAGTACAATGGTATAGTCATCCATAATATCTTAATATACTGGTGTTTATTGGACTATCTCTGGTATTATTATCCCTACTTCTACTTTCTTCCCAATTGAACTGAAAATCAAATTAACAAAAATTGACAACTGACACTAAGAAATACAAGAATACCAATTTTTAAAGCAACCCATTTTATGTAGAAAGATATTTCTCCTCTGACACATTGGTTGCCCAATTCAGACAAAGAAAGCTTGTTTTATGAAAATCAGAGTGACCACAGATTACTCTTACTTCCTTTTTTTTTCTGTAAGTGCTGAGAGTTTGTCATCAAGAGGTCATTAACAACATATCTTCTCTAAAATAATATGTATATATAAATGGGACTTAAAAGCACTTTAGGGTTTTCATCAAGCTAAATAAATAAAGCAGAGTATTTCTACCAAATAAAAATATCTAATTACTGAACTTATGTATTGTGAATCTTATTCAGGATATCCTGTAGAAGGAAAACTTAGGTTTCATTTTAACTATAACCAATCAAGATTTTACCCCATTTTTTAGTAAAATAGTCTTTCAAATTAGTCCTAACGTGTAGATAATTAGAGACATTGCTTATTGAGGTTCAAAAGTTTTGTGAAAGTGAATTTTCTGGTTTCATTAGGTAATGATTTACACATCCTATTCTAGTTTGTTGTTGTTGTTGTTGTTGTTTTTCCTATCAAGTAACTTAGAGTATGTCCAGCAGCTTTTTCTAGATCATTTTAGCAGTTTACTGGCTTCATCATGTAATGGGCAGAAATTTTCGAAAGGATCAAATAACTTAATTCCTCTTCTGGTGACAGGATTTTAAATTGTTTTTATTTAATTTAATTTTCTGTAAGATTAAATTTTGTTAAATAATTTGGTCCTTTTAAAAATAGATGTTACAATGGCATTATTTAGAATTAATATGAACTCAAGTGTATTTTATATAGATGTAGTATCTATACAAAGAAGGTGGTAACATAATTTTGCTCCTTTTAACTTCCTAGATAATTTCAAAAGTCTATTTTTTATTTATTTATTTTTTATACTTATTAAAGGAGCTCTCAGGGTCTTTGAGAATAATTTTTTTTTTTTGGTAGTTTTTGCTTATAGAAACATGGGACGAGTAATCGCAGGAGTCATTTAGGAAAGGGTGAATAGGCGCTACTTTATTTTTATACACACAGAGCCTGGGCAGCTAATGGGCTTCAGGTGTAAAACCCTGAAGTAAGAAGATCTTTGCTAATTAATAAGATCCTTGGTCTAGTTATAGAAAAGCATTAGAATAACACAGATCCTGAGCTAAGTTGTTTTTACTTTTATGTTTGAGAATCACCAAAGCCAAGCCAGAGGTAGGAAAGAACTTAATGTTATCCAAGCCACACTGTAATGCCCAGCAGCCCAATACACTCTCTCAGAGAGACATTCATTTGTAAATGAAAAAGAAGCCCAGCGGTCTCTGGAAACAAGAAAGGGAGTTTGGCAGAAGCAGCCAGGGATCCAGAGAGAAACACTTACGACTTTGACAAATTAAACAAATTTTCTGACTCTCACATATGCAAAAATGTGGTGACAAGACTTGCCTAACAGAGTTATTGTAAGAATTAAATAAGATGCAAGAAAACTCTGATGCATAGCTGAAAGCCCATAGACGATAGTCTCATCCCCCTTTCCTTTGCACAAGGTCTAACTTGGGAGAAAGCAGTGGTTGAGGGATGCAAAGCTTGTACCTCTTCCTCTGGTGCAAAGTCCAGGGCCACCCTGGGAAGTGTCTCCTCACAAGGCCAGCTTTCGGGGCAACTGTGCTTGATTTGATGCTCTACTATCCCTATTTTGAAATCTTTCATATGTTTGAACAAGGAATCTCTCATTTTCATGTTTCACTGGACTCCACAAATTATGTAGCTGGTCCTGCTTCTGCAGTGCTGGAAGATAAGTGACTACTGCTTTCTCTCCTGGTTGGGGGGGCACCCAGGCCCAACACTGCTCTGGAGAAGAGCTCTAAAATCAGCTAGAATTTACCAGTCTTTTCCTGGTGAAACAGATGTTATTATCTAAAAATGTTCACTGGCGTGAAACTTTAAGGAAGTAAGTAATAAGGCAGTAAATGAAGAGTTAGAGCTTTCCAGAAACATGACTCTGAAATCTTCAGAATATTGGTGAATACACTCTTCTACTTAATTTTTTAAATCTTGGTCGAAGAGTTGAGATAAGTTAGAGACAGATAACTTTTAGTAGAACACTGGTTTTCAGGGGCTGAAGAATAAATATCATATATCAATTACTGTACCATGTACTTAAAATTTATTAAGAAAGTAGATCTTATGTTAAGTGTTCTTTCCTTCAAACATAATAATATAAATAAAGGGGCTGGGAGGAAACTTTGGAAGATGGTGAATATGTTTATGGCTTTGATAGTGGTGATGGTTTCACAGGCATGTACTTATCGAATTGTATACATTAAATAGGTACAGTTTTTTACATGTCAATCATCTCAACAAAGTGGTTTTAAAAATAGACACTAAAATCAAATGAACAAACTCATATTACAATTTTACAGTTTAATGTCATTTATTTATTGGAAACCTAGCTATCTTGCAACCTCACTTATTCAAAATACAATCAGTAGCATAAAAATGGAGTACAAAGGACACTTAACAAATAAAGTGTGGGAAAACAAAAGCATTAGAGTCTATTGACTTTACTTAGAGGACTTATCTTCAAGTCAATACTGCTAAAGGGCTTTCTGGTTTCCAAACTTTCAGTTGATTAAATATAATAAATTACACCAGGAGAGACTACTTAAATGGTGCTGGAATCCAGAAGAAGGATTGTTACTAACAGCGAGTGTGAAAATATATACACTAATATATACATAAACACACATACAGCATGTACATATACACAGACATGTACACACTCATACACATGTCCAATAACATTCCAGGTAAAGTTGCAAAATACTGTTAACATTTATTGCAAGGAAAAACAGTTTCATGCCTCTGTAGTTTTCAAATGCAACACCATTTTCATAGCTGGCATTTGCTATCATCGACAATGGGCCTGCTGTGATTTTATGCCTTTCCCCGTATGATTTCTAATCCTCACATCGGTTGCTTGTAGTAATATTATTGTCTCCATTTTACAGAAAAGAAAATTGAGATTCAAACAAAGGTTAAGTTGTTTGTTCAATATTCCAAGGTAACCAGATGTAAAAGTGCTCAGTGCTGGCTATCCCCCCAAAAAGGTCTGGTTTTAATCGTATTAAAATAAGAGAAACACATTTATCTTCATAATGATAACCCGTCATTAAGAGGATGTAAGTATATGTTCCTTATACTCCTTTAAAGAAAAGATGTTCCTACGGTTTGAATGTGCCCCCTTCCAAATTCAGGTGTTGAAACTTGCGGGCACATCTATGAAAACTTGCCCCCAAAATCCAGGGAGAGCTGAGAGGTCAAAGAAAGACGCTGGTATATCCAGTTTCTGAGAAATAAGCATTTAATAGGGACATACAAACAAAAGATATATTCATGTCTCGAGTGGCAGACAGACAAGATAGTGAATTCCCATGACGTGATACCTGGGAATCACATATACCCTTTCCCTGTGGTATAGAAGCCCCGCAGACCCAGGGCTTCTGTATCACAGGGAAGGGGTATAAGTGATTCAGAAGGGATATGTAGGACAATTGCTTAAGCGCAAGACTTAGGGTAACATCAAAATCATTTGACGTAAGGACAGGATTTCTCATAAGTAAGTGCACTTACACAAGGAACAATAGATACAATGGAAATCTTAGAGGCAGTCCCAGAACAAGGGTTAATCAGAAGTTAACATAGCAGATTAGCATCGAAGATGGAGTTGCTTTAGCCTCCACAAAACTTAATGACCAATGTGATAAAGATGGGGGTCTTTAAGAATTGATTTGGTTATGAGGGCTCCTCCCCCATGAATGGGATTAACGTCCTTATAAAAGGCTTCACACAACACTGGGCCCTCCTAATCTTCTGCTCTTCTGTCGTGTGAGGATACAGCATTCTTCCCCTCCAGAGAATGCAGCAACAAGGTACCACCTTGGAAGCAGAGAGCAGCCCTCAGCAGCCATTGAGTTTGCTAGCACTTTGATCTTGGACTTCCCAGCCTTCAGAACTGTGAGACAGTAAATTTCTCGTCTTTAGAAAGTATGCAGTGTCAGATATTTTGTTAAACAGCACAAAATAAGCTAAGAGATGAATAACACATTTTAGAAAGATGATATAGCAAACAGATTATCATTTTTTTCCTTAATGATACTTGGAATTTTAGCTATTTGAATTAAATTCATAGAACTTACATCCAAAGAGTTTCAGATAAAGAACTAATCTGTCATCCTTCTTTGCAGTCCTGTGGCAGAGATAAACCAATAAAAATAAATATGGAGTAAGGTAATATTATGGCATTCAAAAACCATCATAAAAATATCCTAATAGTTCTTTCATAGGGAAATTCCTATTTACTTTTTTCTTAATTGTTAATATGAAATATGGGCAGAGATTTATGCATAAAACATTTATTTCAGTGTGATTTAAAATGTAAAAAATTGTTTTGAGACAGAGTTTCGATCTGTCACCCAGGCTGGAGTGCAGTGGCATGATCTTGGCTCACTGCAACCTCTACCTCCCAGGTTCAAGCAATTCTCCTGCCTCAGCCTCCCAAGTAGCTGGGATTACAGGTGCATGCCACCACACCCGGCTAATTTTTTGTATTTTTAATAGAGACAGGGTTTCACCATGTTAGCCGGGATGGTCTCAATCTCCTGACCTTGTGATCTGCCCACCTCGGCCTCCTAAAGTGCTGGGATTACAGGCATGAACCACCGTGCCCGGCCTGAAATGAAAAAATTTTGTCGCAAACAAATGCTAGGGAAATAATTGTTAAATAAATCATGGCAGATATATGTGTGCATGTGTGTATATATATATGTATATCTCCATATGACATATGTGATATTACATTACATATATGATACTGTGTTGCCATTGAAATTGTATTGGAAAATGTTTAATATCTTCAAAAACTTACAGGCAATTAAGTATTTATATCCCAAAGAGTATATGCAGTAGAGTAGCTATTCATGCGGTTTTCCAGGTATTATCAGTTGGCCCACTTTCCACAAAAATTATAGGATCAGTATTACTGGTCTCTTCATGGTTGAGTTGAGCCAGGCAATAGTTCTGGCATTTAACTGTCAATTAAAACCCCTCTAGAACTCTCTTTTTCTCACGTAGTGCAGCAACTGCCAAATTTTTAATGGTGGTTGCACTATCAGCTCAGGTCTAAGAATAATTTTTATTAGTAGAATCTACTAAGCACGTTGTCTTAGTCAGTTCAGGTTTCTTTAATGAAACACCATAGACTGAATGGCTTATGAACAACAGAAATGTATTTCTCACAGTACTAGAAATCTGAGATCACAGTGCAGAAGTTCTGGTAAAGCTTCTCTTCTAGGTTGCAGAGAGCCAACTTTTTGAACAGAGCAACAGAGCTTTCTGGAGTCTCTCTTTTAGGGACACTAATCCATTCATGAGGGCTGTACCCTCATGATGCAGTTGTCTACCAAAGGCCCCACCCCCTACTATTACATTGTGGGGTAGGACTTCAGCATATGAATTTTAGGGGAACAAAAACACTCAATCTATAACACCCCTTTGAAATCCTTAATAGAGTTTTGTCTATTCATTAAAAATATTAAACAATTGCAACGCACGAAGCATTAAACAAATAGCAGTACATGGCAGTAATTAAACAGATTCCCAGGAAGTTTACATTCTAGTGAAGGAAAACAAAAAATAAATAAATAAATGTAAAATCTGTCAGATGACTATTAAAGGGTAGAGATGATACTTTCTACTGAAACAGATTGGTTGTAATGAATTTACAAGTTATTTACCCTTCTAAATAGATATTATGTGTCCACATACCTAGGTCAATGTTCAGTGTTCAACAGAGCCCGTAACTGTATGGGCACTACATACCAAATCAAAATGGTGTTTTCATTAATGGAAGGTATTGTTTTATAAACTCTTATTTTATAAACCAATCTCCATATAGTTCATATAGTGTCGGGACTCAAAATCCACTTGTATTTGGATGCACTCAAATTTATATGCACTTCATTTACAGCTGACCTGATTAAAATATTGAGAATGCATGTAATCTGTAGGTGATTCCTTTTATACTTGTTGCTGAATTATGTTTCAAAATGAGTGAAAAATTAGTTCTTTAAATTTAGATGACGTTTATATTGGTAGCTAGACATTAATGTCAAACTCTCAAGATAAATATTTTTGTATTACAAGTCTCCATGCCACAATGTGACCCAGTAGGTTAGCCATAAGGTATGCATGCTCCAGTAGCATCCAGGACACTTAACCAACCTTAGAATCATGGCTGCTGCTTCACACCCACATTTTCAATATCACACAAGATTCTCTTGTGGCCAAGCCTAACCTGAAACCATATAGGAAATAAAATTTTAGAAAATGTAGTTCCAACTTAGCTTGTTGATACAGTGTTAATATACCACTGAGTATTTAAAGCCAAAACAATAACTATGTCATATGATGGTCACACTATGAATAGAGAAAAATATATGATAATAACATATATATAAGAGACAGGTAAATAGTAATTACATGTTGCACTGAGAGTAATATAGAACTAATTTGATGTAGAATTTAATACATTTAGGTTGCATATTATAGTGTTTACAGCAACCAAAAAGGTATACTGAAAAAAACCCTATGGTGTAACTAAAACAAAAGCAATAAAGCAGACTGTAAACATATTTGATAATTTAACAGAAGGCAGTAAAGGATAGATAAATAAGTAAGGACAAGATGAGGTAACCAAGTCTGTCTGTCACTGTATTAAATAGAAATAGACTAAATAGTCTAGCTAGAAGAAAATACTATCAGATTGTTAAAAAGAAAAAAAAAAAAACAAGCCCACTTCTATAATTTTAAAAAAAGATTCATTGTAAACACAAAGACACAGGTAGAAAGTAAACAATAGAAACATACTAATCAAAAGAAAACCACTGTGGCTTTCTTAATATCAAAGAAGACACCAAGGGAAAAAATCTGATTAAAGATAGATAGAGATGTTTCATTTTAGGAAGGAATACATTAAAAAGGAAGACTACAATATTGAAAATTTGTATTGGCTAATAATATTTCTTTAAAATGTAAAAATCAGCATTTTACAGAAATAAAGACAATAGAAAAAGCTACAACTGTAGTTGGATATTTTAATTAACTTCTCTTAATAAATGATGGAAGCAGCAGATACACATCATCAAAGATATAAAAGATTTGAATAGTTGTATTGGTCCACTCAATTTCTTTGCTTTTGAGAACATTATACTCAATAATTACAGAATACACATTCTTCTCAAGTGCACACAAAATGTTTAATAAAACAGGTCATATGTTGGGTTAATATCAAGAAATATAAAAGGCAAATATCAACAAATATCAAAGGATTTTCAATATAAATTGTTTTTTAGTAAGTGGCAATAAAACAGAACTGGAAATCAATAACAGAAAGTTAAAGAGAAGATCCCCACATATTTGGAATTTAAGCTATCAATTTTTAATTTAATTATCAATTTTTAAAAACGTAAACAACCCAATAAAAGATGAACAGATGTAATTACCTTTACAAAAGAGCATATCCAAATAGTAATCACATGAACACAGTGCTCAACGGCATTACTTATCAGAAAGATACACATTAAAACCACCCACACCTGCTAGAATTACTAAAATTAAAGACTGACAATTCCAAGTGTTGTCAAGGTTATGGACCTCTGCTGCATTGCTGGTAGCAGTGTAAGATAGTAAAACTAACTACGGAAAACTGGTAGTATTTATAAGAGTAATTTTACTCGCAAATAAGAACCCAAGAGAAAATCATGTATTTGCTTATAAAAAGACATAAACCAGAATGTAGCTAGAAGCTTTACTTAACTTAAATTTGAAGCAGTAAAAATATTCATAAATAACAGAATGTATAAATAAATTTCAGTGTATATGAATGTTATACAATTTTAAAAAGAAAATAAAATACGGCAACATGCAGATAGATGTAATAACTGCATCTTAAAGGTACTATATTGAACAAAAGAAGCCAGACGCAAAAAATTATATGCAACATGCTTTTATATATACACATTTCAATAATGAGCATAATAAATTTATGGCAATAGAAGCTAAAATACTGCTTCCTTTAGGGAGGTATTGATATGGAAAGAAGTATAAGGGATCCCTCCTGGGTACTGAAAATATCATATATTTTGATCTTGGGGAGTAAAATGGGTATGTATATACTTAAGTATCTATCCCCTGAGTCAAAAGCTTAAAATTGCTGCATTTTCTGCTCTTTCCTGATGTAAATTTTGCTCATTACATAAGGAAGAAGCGAAGTAAATATATAAAATATCTGACCATTTGCAACCAGATGTTTTATACATTTCTAATGTCAATTATTTTACAGATGATTGGTTTGCTAACAGAACCCCTTCTGTTCCATCCTGTGTGATGAAGTATCTGTGACCCTCCAAGCACAATAACATGAGCACAAATGTAACACTTGAGTTGTCTAGCAACCGCTTCACCACTATCCACTATGTGGAAGATGTCCCCGGGAACCAGCACGGTTGTTTTCTTAATGTTACCTTGCTGTGTCTTTAAGGGTAGATTATCCTGAGGTAGCCACATGTTTATATGTAGGAATTCTGTAGCAGAAAATTCACTTCTTTTTACTCAGAGCAAGTTGCCCATTTAATCAGTCTTCTAGTACAGTGTAAACATACATATATAACAACGTCTATGATAGGAAACCATTTATCAATTTCTGTATTTTATTTCTCATCTCAAATACTTTTGGAAAACCCAAGGTTTACTATCTTAAGGTAAGGGGAGAAGTTTGCCTTTGAAATATCTGTATGTGTTTTTGATAATTATTGAAATAATTGTCAAGAGTAAATCTAAATTGTTTGCATTGTGCTCTAGTGTGCATAAAAATTGAATGTGTATTAATCCTAAATTTTTATTTTTTTAATCTATGTGCATTCATTAATAGTCTCATTTTTTTAAACCATGGGGAGTATAGAACATAATATAGGTACTCTAACCTGAGAGTAACAAATGAATTTTAAATATTATTAATATTATTAGTTATGTCAGCTAGTTTCTTTCTAAATATGTTAAATCATTTATTTTCTGAGATTTTACAAAACATATCAAGCCCATTATACTCTTCTACATAATAACACATTTTTTATTATTTCTAAATCTACATACAAATTTTATATGATTGGATAAAAAAACAAGAAACAAAAAAAGGTTTGAAAAGGAAGTATAGGCGTTTCATTTAGCTTAAAACATTTCAAATTAAATTTCCTAATTTTCCACTATAAATTGTGGCATTTACTGCAATATAAAATGACATGCTGATTAGTTTATCTGGGTTTCAACAAGTGATTGAGTGATTGATTAAAATAAAATATAAAATAAAAAGTGAAAGAGGCATTCTATCAGTCCTAAAAAGAAGGTCATTTATTTGGAGGCAGAATTCAACAGGAATTTGGGGAATTATTAGGCTTATTACATGGCTGAACCAGAGCAATACAATCAGGGTTTCAAATCAGGAAAATTCTAGATTTTATTTTCTTCCACTTGGAAAATAGTGCTCAAATCATTGAGAAAGAGAGAGGCAGCAAAAATATGACCAGTTGTAAAGAAAGTTTTTCTGTTCCAACAATGTCTAGGGTGGCTTGGCCACCAAATTTATATAAGCTGTTATTTCCAGAAAAACAAAAGATAGACCTGGGCAAAGAGAGTAGAGAGCCCAACAGAAATCCAATTTATCTGACTGTTTTTGCTAAACATTCTGCACATTCATTTGCTCTAGTGCAGGTAGAACTAATATATATCATCTGATGTATCTTTTCACATTTCATATTTAAATTTATACTAAAAGCATAATATTCACTTGACTATAACAAAATAAAAATGTAACTGAAGTGAAACTAAAGTGATTGAAAATTTGATAATTCTTGATAAATGATAGTACCTTCTAAAATATTCTTCTGAAACAGGGTCAGTGAAGGAACAGATAGTAATTATTTTTAGCTTTGCAGGCCCCTGACAGTCTCTATTATAATTATTCAAGTGCTTTATGCATTGTAGTGTCACAGACACAAAGGAATGGGTGTAAATGTGTTTCAATAAAACTTTATTTATGACCGGGCATGGTGGCTCACGCCTGTAATCCCAGCACTTTGGGAGGCCGAGGTGGGCAGATCACGAGGTCAGGAGATCGAGACCATCCTGGCTAAAATGGTGAAACCCTGTTGCTACTAAAAATACAAAAAAAAAAAAAAAAAAAAAAGAAAGAAAAGAAAAGAAAAGAAAAAAGGCGTGGTGGCGGAAGCCTGTAGTCCCAGCTACTTGGGAGGCTGAGGCAGGGGAATAGCATGAACCCGGAGGTGGAACTTGCAGTGAGCCGAGATGGCGCCACCGCACTCCAGCCTGGGTGACAGAGCGAAGCTCTGCCTCAAAACAAACAAACAAAAAAAAACAAAAAAAAGCCGGGTGCGGTGGTTCACGCCTGTAATCCCAGCACTTTGGGAGGCCAAGGCGGGCGGATCACAAGGTCAGGAGATCGAGACCATCCTGGCTAACACGGTGAAACCCCGTCTCTATAAAAAAGATACAAAAAATTAGCCGGGCGTGGTGGCGGCGCCTGTAGTCCCAGCTACTCGGGAGGCTGAAGCAGGAGAACGGTGTAAACCCGGTAGGCGGAGCTTGCAGAGAGTTGAGATCGGGCCACTGCACTCCAGCCTGGGTGATGAGCGAGACTCCGTCTCAAAAAAACAAAAACAAAAACAAAACTTTATTTATTATAAAAACCCAGTGGTAGAACAAATTTGGTTCACAGGCTATACTTTTCAACTAACTGCTCTAAAATAAATAAATAAATAAATATATATATATACACACACACATATCTATCTATATAGATAGATATATACATACCTATGTATATACACATATGTATATCGATAGAACACATTATTATAGGGATTATTGTTTTTGTTTGGTATGTGTTTGCATATGAGTTTTCATATATTTCAATATGAGTCAGTAGTTGTTGACTTCCTATGATAAAAATGGGAAAATTAGTACATTTACATTATTGCCTTTCACTGAAGTCTGCTATTTGTCATTTATAGTGTTCTACACATCAGCAACACTGCCACCTAGACTTATCCTCTTTTTTACTGTCTTTCAGCTTTCCAACCATAAGTCAAGATGCCTTAATTTATTTTTGAGTTGAAACAGTGAATATCCCCTAAAATACGATTAAGAAAACAAATTTGTAAATAAATAAAAAAATGCAAAGATTGTCCTAAACAGCCAACAAGAAAAGTACACACGGTGCGTTTGATTGTTTTATAAAGTGATTGGAGGAAAAGAATTTTGGTTTGATTCTTTTGGGATTCTTTTGACCTATGAGTTTATATTATATTGGAAACAACTGCCTTATATAAAAACTCTGTAATTACTCTCTTTTACTCTCTCCTCCACTGGGAGGAAGACTTTACCACATCACTAGAAAAATAAAAACACAGATGTTGTAAGTGAGATGTTCTTTAGAATTGGCAAATATTTATAATAAATTTGCAAAGAGATTATGAAAAAATTGTATGCTATGACTTATCACATACGGGTTTGGCATGTTGAAGAGAGGAATGAATACTGTATGTGGCTGGTGTTTCCCACCCAATTTTCCCTGTTAGCATCAGTGTTTCTTGTCCAGTGTGTAGCATATATCACCTTATAGTGATATCTAGTTGATCATTCTCTATTACGAGTTACTTTTCTTTCTCAGTTATTTTTTAAACTTTTATTTCAAGTGTAGGGGTCTATGTGCAGGTTTGTTACATAGGTAAACTTCTATCACGGGAGTTTGTTGTTCAGATATTTCACTACCGAGGTATTAAGCCTAGTACCTGTCAGTTATTTTTCCTGATCCTCTCCCTCCTCCCACCTTCCACCCTCCACCCTCCAATAGACCTCAGTATTTGTTGTTCCCCTCTGTGTGTTCATATGTTCTCATCATTTAATTCCCACTTATAATGGTCTCCACTTCCATCCATGTCCTTGCAAAGGACATGATCTCATTCTTTTTATGGTTTCATTGTATTCTATGGTGTATATGTGCCATGTTTTCTTTATTCAGTCTATCATTGATGGACATTTAGGCTGATTCTGTGTCTTTACTATTGTGAATAGTGCTGAGATAAAAATATACATGCATGTGTCTTTATAATAGAATGTTTGATATTCCTTTGGGTATAACCCAGTAAGGGGATTGCTGGGTTAAATGGTATTTCTGTCTTCAGGACTTTGAGGAATTACCACACTGTCTCCCACAATGGTTGAACTAATTTACACTCTCACCAATAGTGTATAAGTGTTTCTTTTTTCTCCGCAACCTCACCAGCATCTGTTATTTTTTGACTTTTTAATAGCAATTCTGATGAAGATGCCAAAAGCAGTTGCAACAAAAGCAAAAATTGACAAATGGGGTCTAATTAAACTAAAGAACTTCTGTACAGCAAAAGAAAATAAAGAGTAAACAGACAACCTACAGAAGGGGAGAAAATTTTTGCAAACTATGCATGATAAAAGTCTAATATCCAGCATCTATAAGGAACTTAAATAAATTTATAAGAAAAAAAACTCCCTTTAAAACTTATCAAAGGATGTGAACAGAGACTTTTCAAAATAAAACATACATGTGACCAACAATTATATGAAAAAGTTCAGCATCACTGATCCTTTCCCATTCTTGTCTCGCTTCCTTGCTCCCCACCAGGCTCCTTTACCTCCTATATCCTAAAGTCGATATTACTCTATGAATTAAAAATTAATTACTTTTCATTGCAAAGCCAAAATTACTTTTCACCAGCCTAATGGTAAGCCCATTTTGCAGGGCAGGAAAATGAAGCACGGGGATTATAAGCAATAACTACCTATGAAGACAGATATTCCTCTCTGTGGAACCCTTGCTATTGGACGTTTTATCTTTCAACATCTTTTTGTGAAGTTTACTCTTAAGAAGCAACAAAACATAGATGCCAGCAATATTAAAAATGAGTTTTTATTGTGCTAATCCTATGCCAGGTACTTTTCAAGTATCACCTCATTTAGCCTTGCCAATAATTCTATGAAGTAAGCACTATTATTAAACATGTTTAACTAAAAAACTAAGACACAAAGAAGTTAAATAATTCGGGATGGTGGTATCAGCACTTGAACCAGCTTGAACTGAAAAGGGCAAGCCTTTAAATTCTTCACTATGCCTCCCCTGCTTCCCCAGAAGAGCAGTGCTTTAGAATTAGCTTTTCAAACAAAGTAATTGCTTATTATTTTTGCTGTGCCTTTAATTGAAAGCACCCGACAGAAGCATTGCTAGGAGTTGGTGGATATCTTCTGATGAGTTTTTGGTCTGATGATGAAGATGATGTCAATAATAGTTAAATTAGATCTATGTCTTCCTGTAGTAATGACTTAGCTTCCGTCACAACAAATCTTCTTATGATCTAGATAGTTTATCTATCTATTACAAAGCTAAGGAAACTGAGGCTTAGATAGTTTAACAGGTTCAAGGTCAAACAAATAGTAAATGGTAGCACACAGACTTAAATTTAGGTTTGCCTGAGTCTGGAGTCAGTAGAATTTTCATGATACTTCATTGCTTCAGCTGTTTACCTATTGCAAGATGTCAGAAAAGGTGTTTTCAAGGGTTGGCTTTAGGGAAGATTCATTTTTTAGTGAGCCAGATTTCCTTTCCAGACATTCATCCCCATCCTCTTTTCTCCAGCTGTAAGGACCTCACATAGCTCATCTTTTTTGTAAAATTTTTTGACCAATTTGTTATCAACACTCCTTAAAAAGTGAATGTCTTATAGGCCTCCTAAATAGGTGGGATAGTGATGCTGACGTGGAAGGGTATAAACACTGCCAACAGCTTCATTTTTCTATAAAATCTTCCTTCTCTCCAAGATACCCCATGACTAAGTGGTATATTTGTGTGAGAATCTATATATATATTCTGTGGTATGTGTGTGTGTCTGTGTGTATCTATATAGATATATGGATCTATTTAATGTTACCTCATCTAAATTCCAGATGGTCTCTATTCAACCATTCTGCCTATGTAAAAATCATGGTGGCAACTCAGAAGAGGCCCTTTTCACTTTTCACCTTCTACTGTTGCTACTTGACCACTCTCCTCTCTCTCTCTCTCTCTCTCTCTTCCTCCACTTCATCCCTTTATTTCTCCTTTCTTTTATACACACAGAAACACAAAAGCATATTCAATTCCTACATGCTCTTAAGGAAATGCTCTTAAATGATAACATTTCATTCAGTTCACTTATGGGAAAGTATGAAAATCAAAAGCTTCATCTCCATAGGGCTATTTGCATTTTGAGCCTCAGCTGCAGCTTGCAGAATGAAAAGTTTATCTCACTAAAAGGAATTTCATACACCAGTGACCAGCTATTACAGGAAATAGGGTATATTTCTTCAAATCCTATATAAACACAGCCTGATCTGGGCTAATGGGCAAAGCAAGTTTGAGGGGCATCGCTAGGCATATCTTAATAGGCATTGGCCACAGTAATGATCGCCTGATGGTTTGTGTTTTAAATATGCACCACTTGAGACACACTCTGTAATTCAGACGGGTAACACTAACATTGCGAAACGCAGAAGCTGCACAATAACCATATCCCTTTCACTTTCTAAACACATTTATCAAAACCTGGCAAGACATCGCCCCCAATTGAATAAACAAAACCAAGATCAGTGTCTTTTTCTCAGGGGTGTTCTGTCTGTACTAGCAGGAAACTGTTAAGCTGACACCATTTATTCACAACACTGGTAACCCAGCAACTTTGCTCAGCATCTCTGCTGCTCAGGGGAAGGATTCGTTTATATGGGACCTTGCTTCCATCTCTCTCTCTCTCTCCCTCTCGCTCTCTCTCTCTCTCTCTCTCTCTCTCTCATCTCTTTCTCTTCCTCCCGCTTTATCAAGGAACAAACAGGCCTCTTGGGACAGTCTACCTCTGTTATCTCTCCCTTCTCCTCCTTACAGATTTCTCTGTCTGTAGGTTTGGCTGCTGCTGGTTTTGTGATGGTGCAGCCAAGTTTCAAAACAACACATTGATTCTTTTTTTCTGCAGGAAAATTTGCTTCTATAATTGCCTCGGGGAGGAGAAAAGTTCCAGGAGAAAAAGAGGTGGCACTTTCATTCACAATAATTCAACTGGGAAGTTTAAACATAATTTCCTCACTGAGAATTTCATTAGATTTTACCTGGGTCATTCCCATGGAAACTTTAATCCTCAGCTGAGATGTCATCTCTCCTGAGAAGACTTCCTGACCCCTGAATTTTTGTAGGGTTCTTCTTCTCCAGGGTTCTGAATCCCTTTTCAGTGTTGCTATTATCTTCCTTGATTTTAATTTTCTGATTGTCTGCCCTATTTGATTGTCAAGTCTTGAGAGTATGATCTAGGTCTGTGTAATATATCCCTGTAGCCCTCGTTTCTAACTATGTTCGGCTAAGGCAGACATTTTATTTAATGGGAAAAAGAATCACATCTCTATTACTCAATGGAATTTTGGTGAGAGTCAGCCGTGGTTTAGTGAGATCAGTTCATCCTCATCTTGATCCTAAAGCCTTCAAAGTCATGTTGTGGATCAGCTTGGAAATCTCTATGATACCACAGAAAATTTAATTGCAGTAAGTTTATTTAACTCGAGGCTGATTGAGGATTCTACCCCAAAGCTCTAGTGACTGGCAAATAATATATTACTTCTTAGGGAACCATGAATCAGAGATTCAGAAAAACAGAAATAATATTTAGCACCTATACTGTTTTTGTTTTTATTTTGGATTTTAATTAGCAGCCCAGTGTTATTTTGGAACTCAGGTGTAGATTGAAGATAGGAAGAAATGTAGGTTGAAGAGAAAACAGAAGAAACACAAGAATACTGGCATTTTTTCTTTCTTGTGATTAGCATTAGGGAAAATGAGCCTAATCACTTCTACCATGATGAGTCAGGTGCCAACAGAGGAAGATGTAAATATTAACAAGTATGAAAACAAAAGCCACCCTTTCGCCCTGAAGTCCATGGGCACTGTTTCTAACTGCAACACCCAACTGTCTCCTGTGTGAAGTTATCAGAGCTCTGAAGCCACTTGTGAAAGATATATTGAGAAAAACTGTGCAGTTAGTGTTGGGTGAGAAAGCCTTATGGGAAGAAACCCCAAATGAAATGTGATAATGAACCAAAAAACTTGGAACTGTCTGGGGATTAATAATCAACAAATGAGAGTGAGGGAAGCTTCAAACATAGCCAGAAATAGAGCCCTGAAGTACTAGAAGTTGACATGATTGACAATACAAGATTTTGTTGATTTGGGAGTTAGGTAAAGAGTGGATCCTAGTATCCGTGGTCACCTGACTCTGCCACTGCCCTGCTGCAGCTGCCTGTGGTTGATTCTCTTGCTGGGCCTTGGAGAGGCAGATCTCCTAGAACATGAAAAGCCCACTCTCATGAGCCTGGAGCCTCAAAACAGCCTACACATACCACCTTTTTGGTATCCAGTCTCCACACTGGAAATAAAGTCTTTTAGATAAATGTATTGCATATTAAACTATGCATGTTTACTATACACATTGTACAAGCATACAAAATTGTCTTAAGAGGAAAAAAGTATGCCAATAACAATAACTTATAAGTCTTTTAGATGTTTACAATTGAAGAGCATCATTTCAGATGTTTTCCATGTTAAAAAAAAAGGCAGATAGAAATATAAATGATTGAAAATGTTACATGAAATTGTGGTTAAACATCTTAAGTCATTATATTAAAATTATCAAATTCAGTTTCACTTCTTTAAGAAAAAGCTGTGGAGAAGATGAAGAAAATGTTGGCCTCCTTATAAATATTTCTGGTGACAAGTAGATGTTAATTGGTGATCATTGAAATATAAAATTATTTTAAAAATTAAAAACATGTTTGCTTAATACATTATATTTTTAAACACATATTTTATATTTAGTATTTATGGATTCCCTGATATAAAAAATGAGGTAATGTAGTCTTTCTTCTACCTTCAATCTCTTTTAATCACCCAGTCTTTGTTATTATATTGTTATTATTACATATTCAATGCTTCTACTTACATAAAGTAATACAAATCTAAGAGGCTGAACCAAGGCACAAACTTAAGACTCCAAATAGTGACTTCTAATACCTACTTGATTTTTTTACAGAATTTTTAGCATATTTTACTTAGAAACTGTATAGCATTGATTTTTTTTTAATTCTTTTTAAGAATCCTTGGTTTGTATGTCAATCAAGCTGCCTAAGTTCAAAGATGAGTCCATCACTTCAAAGTTGTGCGAACTTTAGCACATTGCTCCATCTTAATAATTAGCTTCTCCTTCTTTAAGATGGAGATAATAAAATTCCTATTTCATTGGGTGGTTGTAAAGACTGAATGAAATGGCTAGACACGGTGGCTCACACCTGTAATTCCAGCACTTTGGGAGGCCAAGGTAGGCAGATTACCTGATGTCAGGGGTTCAGGACTAGCCTGGCAAAGATGGAGAAACCCCATCTCTAGTAAAAATACAAAAATTAGCCAGGCATTGTGGTGGGCGTCTGTAATCCCAGCTGAAGCAGGAGAATCGCCTGAACCCAGGAGACAGAGGTGGCAGTGAGCTGAGATCACGTCACTACACTCCAGCCGGGGTGACAGAGCCAGTCCCAAAAAAAAAAAAAAAAAAAGACTGAATAAAATAATTTATGCATATATAGTATTAGTACTTAGTATAGTACATAACAATAGTAAGTAATCAGTCATTGGCAGCTATAACCTTGTTATTATTGTTATTGTTACTGTTGCTAGTAGCATTATATTGTTTCCCTATCTACCTTGATCTAATTTCATAGAAATCCCTTTCTCAAAATATGTTCCAGTGCTACTGAATTTTGTGGACCTCAGAATACCCCATGTCCTCCTGTTCTTCATACTTGGCATCTGCAGTCCTTTCTGGTTGAATGCGTTTGCTCCACTTTACAAGAACTAACATTCTGTCCACCTGCCAAATTGCTAATCTCTTTAAGGATCTTCTTAATGTATTCCCAACTGAGAGATATTTACTGATTCTTTTAGGTAACCACAGGTATTCTTCTCCCAGGCTTCCATTTTATTCTTCAGTCTTGTTTCATAGTTTATCACATTGTGTGATAGATTATTTTTACCTGACTATTCTAATATTTCCTTTCTTATGCTTACTGTTAATCAGTTCAACATTATTGATCTTTACTTACTGTAATATTACTATATTTTAGTAAGATGGTAGCCACTCTAGGAAAATAACAAAGTCACAAACATGAAATAAACATAGGAAGTATATGTCAATTGAAGAATGACCAGGATGAAAATTGGTTCAAGTTTTCCCACCTTAAATTATTAGCTCTTCAAATAAACCATTTAAACATACTCTAAGAAAAAATTAGGGAATTTAAAAAATATAATAATGTGATCCGTAACAATTTTACTGTCATCACAAAAATTGTTCATTTTCATCAGTTCTCTTGAAATCAATATACTGGCTCTTCATTTTTTGAATTGACCCAAAAACCTGGGGATTTGTGCCCAGGTGTACACCTCAGCATTATCATTCAGAGTAAAGCTACTTAACTAAGTCATTTCTTTCCATTTAGAAAGTAATTTGAAAATGCTTCAAATATTTTAAATTGACTAGTTGTATCATTTAATTTAAATGTAGCAAGACAGTGACTTTATCTTCATTCCTAAAGTGTTATTAAAATGATGGGTCCATCCTTAATAAAGATAAAGGTTGCATAACTTAAAAGCAAAAAAACACTTATACACCAGCCATTTTTCTAAGCCTTTTGCCTATGCCGAGTCATTTAATCTTCCCAGCTATATAAACTACATACTAAATTATCCTGATGTGTAGATGAAGAAACTGATGCACAGGGATTTTCACAACTTGCTTGTCATCAAAGGAAGTATTAATGGAGGATCCAAAATTAAAATACATGTGGTTTGGCTCCAGATGTCTTGTTGTTAAAACATTAACAATAGTGATATATATATATATATATATATGGATATATATGTGTATATATGAATATATACATATGTACATATACAAATATATACATATTCATATATACATATTCATATATGCATATGTAGGAATATATACATATATATGAAATAAAAAATTCTAAAACTGTTTTTTAAAAAATGTTTTAGAAACAATGGGAACTAAAAAAGAAGCCTGCCCAGCCTGGTCAAATACAATATGCAAATGAATAGTCAAGATGAATTTAAGAGAAAAATGGAAGGACCAATACTATTAGATACAATTTTTATAGCCCTCTTATTGAATAACTTTAAACATTTTAAGATTAAATTATCTAAAAGGACTTTACAAGCACCAAGAGGTAAAATACAGAAGACTGTAGAAACAGACTAGTGAAGCCACTAATGCAAATATGCTCTGTGGCCCTGGGACACAGATTCCTCATTTCACATATTGATGTATTTCATCATGTAATCCTCATGAGAACCCAGAAAGTCTTATCTTCCCCACTACAATCTTAACTCCATTATTGTTTTACATATTAAAAATCAAAGAGACTGGGCATGGTGGCTTACCCCTATAATCCCAGCACTTTGGGAGGCTGAGGCGTGCGGATCACGAGGTTAGGAGATCGAGACTATCCTGATCCTGGCTAACACAGTGAAACCCCACCTCTACTAAAAATACAAAAAATTACCCGGGCATGGTAGCATGCTCCTGTAATCCCAGCTTCTCGGGAGACCGAGGCAGGAGAATCACTTGGACCCTGTAGGAGGAGGTTGCAGTGAGCCGAGATCTCCCCACTGCACTCCAGCCTGGGCGACAGAGCAAGACTCCGCCTCAAAAAGGAAAAAAAAAAAAAAAATCCAAGCAAAACAACAATAGCAAAAAACTGAATTACAAAAGATGGAGTAACTTGCCCAGAGTTACATGGTAATAAGGTCATTAGGTAAGTAAGTAATTAATCCACGCCTTCAAGCTCCAGACTCAAGACACCTCACTATCCAGCTGAGCTCTCTCAGATTAAAGCATGGTCAAACCAGTTATCTGTGGTAATGCTGATCTGACATGCAGATTTTCCGATGATACAGGTACAACTGCTGACCCAAGGGAGGTTGGGGCAGAGACTGGCGTCGATGCCAATACATTACTGGCCCATCATGTTTGCACCCAGTCTGCCTCTAATGGTCAACAGTAACCTGGAACTGATTTATGAGAGATCCTTGATTCTTTTAATCTGAGCATTACTTGGAACTTTTCTGTAGATATAAAACATCTTCTCAAATAGAAAAGTGGGTGGGAACTTAAAAACAGCAAGATAAAACACATTTATGTAACATTAACAAGCAACATCTTATCATTTAAATAAGCGTTATTTTGTATTAATCCAACCAGGATCACTATAACACATTCAAACAGGGAGGCAGGAGAAGTAGAAATAATAAGAAGAAACCTCATCTTTCTAAGACACATATAGGCTTTCACTTCTCTATTTATTGATTAAATATTTAAAGAAGAATTTCTTTATTTCCCAAGTCACTCTGGAAGGAACCCCCTTAACTTAGGCATTTCTCATCCTATAAAACCAGGCCCTTGTTCTAGTATCGCTGCCAGAACCCAATACTTAACACTATTTTAATAGGCAAAGATTAACTTTTGCAACAAAGATTATGGAAAAGAAAGTAGATGCCAGGCAACAACTAGAGAAATATTCTTCTCTTTGAAAAGGGTTGAATTAAGTCCCCAGATTCCATTTAGACAAACTTGAGTGCTTTATTTGTAAAGCTGCCTTTCAAATTTTTCAAAGTCTGCCTATTGTTTTTAGATCTTCAGGGAAGCCTTGAAATTCCCAGTGTCAAGGGCACAACGGAATCTGTGATCTGCAAGCAACTTAGCTCATCAGCATTAATTATTGCTCTGCCAGGCTTGTAAACAAATATAATCAGAAGTCTAATGCAGAGGCCCCAGTGAGGATGCCACCTATTTCTCTGCCTGCTCATTCCCAGTCCCCTTCTAGTTCTCCACTTCTCTCCCATTAACTGTTGTCTTTCCAGGCTTTTGAGCAGTTCTAATTTCTCTTCTTATGTTTTCTGCTTTCTCCCTGGGTGGGCACATCTGCCTTCCTGGCTTCAGCTAAAACCTCTATTATGATGACTTCTAATTATACATTTTCAGTATCAGCCTTTTTCAGAAGTTTCACACCTGTCTTTCTTACTGCCTACTAAATACAACTCAAACCATCATTTCCAGAACTGGCTCATGCTGTTCCTCTACCCTCAAGTTGATAAGTGTTTCTCCCCCAAGCTCTCACTCTGAGCCAGTGTCTCCACATTGCATAACCAATGTGCATAAAAAGAAAACCTCCGATTCATCCATGACTCAACTCTCTCAGACCCTTGATTCTTTTAATCTGAGCATTACTTGGAACTTTTCTGTAGATATAAAATATCTTCTCAAGTGGAAAGAAAAGTGGGTGGGAACTTAAAAACATCAAGAAAAAACACGTTTATGTAACATTAACAAACAACATCTTATCATTTAAATAAGCGTAATTTTGAATTAATCCAACCAGGATCACTATAACACATTCAAACAGGGAGGCAGGAGATTCATCCATGACTCAACTCTCTCCTTTATTCCTACATTACCCTGCCACATAAAGTCATTGGATTACCACAGTCCTACCACAGGACTCTCCAAAGTTGTTCCTATTGGTAACTATTGCCTGATGTGAGTTTCTTATCATTTCCACCTGACTGATTCCCAGTCTTCATCACTTTGACTCTCACCTCATTTATATCTCCCCCATGCTCCCATGCAACTGTGTGGATCTTTGTAAATATCAAATATTTTACTATTCTGTTTTTAAATTTTCAGCAAATTTTTTTACAAAGAAAGTTTGATGAAATAGATAAAAGTTTTAGCTTTTTATTTTGAATCTCAGCAAGTTACTTTCTTAAGAGTTTGCTTCACGTTGTTCTCAAAATAAATCAAAGCTCTTTAGCCTGACATTCATAATCAATGGTCATCACTTACACTTTAGACGTTCTGTCTTACCATATTCTCCATAACCATTGTAATCTGGACACACTGAAATATGTGCATTGCTCACTACTGGTGTCGTAACAGTTCCTGAGATAGTAAGCACTGAATAAATGCTTGTTAAATAGATGAATGAACAAGTTGTTCACTGCAGCCAATCCTTGCAGAGCTTTGTATACACTCCCTGTTTGCCTTTGTACATTCTGTACTCTCTACTTGTCATTCTTGTACTGCTCTTCCAGGCCTGGCCAATAACTGCTACCCTTTCTCCAAAAATCTAGCTGGTGTTCAACCTTTTAATTCACTTTCCATTAACTAACTCAACAAATATGTATTGAGCACATTCCAAGAGCTTGGCACCTAGAATACAAGAACCACACAGTCTAATGCAAAAAGCAATTGCGTAGTTCCTCACATTCTGTCCTACATATTCACATAGTCTCTTCTCTATATCCCCAAAGAACTTGGTACATAAATAACATTTTTATATCACTCAGAATCATTGTATTAATTTAGTTAAAAATTGCTCTCCAAATTAGAATCTGTTGTACTTCAGGACTACATTCCACTACCCTATACTTTCTTTTTTATCCTCCCAAAGTCAGCACACTTTCTGGCAAAGAGTGAGCTATCAATAAATGGTAGTTATTTATGTAATTATTATAAGGGTACAATATAGTAGTATAAGCCTATGTTCTCTGATCAGATTGCCAACTTGCAATACAGGCAATCTCACTTCCTCAAGGAGGACTGGGTTGTGTTGATTTATCTCCCTGGTCTCAGCATCTTTATAAGTCAGATGGGACAGTGCCTACCTCATAGAATTTTTGTAAGTATGAGGAGATGAAATATGATGAACTGTGAAATGGGGACATATTGAATGCTTGTCAGCTGTTTTCCTGATTTAGAAATATAAAAATACAATATTGGTAATATAAACTTAATAGATTGGATAAATGGAAGGATGTAGACAAGAATGAACTATGGAGTAAGTAGGTCAGTTCTTCCTACATTAAAGAACTCTTACAGGAAAGTAGCAGAAAATAGCATACAGAATAGATGACCCTATGTTACAGTAAAACTGGAAAAAGACATTTAATAGACACTTATCTAAAAGGAGCAAGAAGGTGATATCAAAATATACTGCATATATTATTTTAATGCTAACTTTTCAGGGTAAATTATATAAAATTATTTCAGAATATGAATCTAGTTATTTTAAACACATTTATTTGTTGTTTTAATTCCTGATTTAAAAAACACTGAAAGGTATAGACATGCAGCCTGCAGGGAACACAAAATCAGAATTCTGGAGCTCTGAAAGGGCAAAACCAGGTTAAAAGATTCCACCTCTATCTCTCTACTCAGGCTCGGTTACAATATTGCTTATTTCTATTTTTACACTCCCTCTTCTATGGGGCTTTTGTTTTCATTTGTATTTCTTTGACAGGTATTTAACTAATGAGTGGTGAAGTATACAGGAAGAACCTTCACCAGGTCCAGACGCTAGGATTAGGTGAAGCTGATTTGCCATAGACATTACAATGGCATTTTTATGAACTACTCAGACCACTCAATTCAAAGAACATCCCTCTCCAGGATCGTCTTTTGTGTTTCCTTTAATACAAGATGAACTCCTCTCCACATACGAACTCTGAGTAGGGCACTGAATGGCACCGAACTCTTAAGTCCTCCCCAAAGCATATATTTTAATGACAGGGTATGTTTAGAGGTCACAGCTCAGCTTCAGTTGATTGCCTGTAATTCTCAAGAGTTTTTATTTGCAATGCCTAAGTTTTCTTGTCATTCTTCTGAAGGAAACCATCATTTTGACGTGAAGAAGCTAGGAATGATGAGCATATTTCCAAAAGCAAGCTGTGTACTGAAGCAAAGAGCAATTTTGTAAACTTTCCTACATAATTGCAATGTAAAAATCACTACGAGAAACCAAAAGAAACAAAATGTTAAGGCAGCTACCCAAAAGTAAGTAAATGAAATGGGAAGGCAATTGGAAATTTTCAAATGTTTAGTGTATTAGTCCATTTTCATACTGCTGATAAAGACATACATGAGACTGGGAAGAAAAAGAGGTTTAATTTGGCTGGGGAAGTCTCACATTCATGGCAGAGGGTGAAAGGCACTTCTTACATGGTGGTGGCAAGAGAAAATGAGAAAGAAACAGAAGTGGAAACCCCTGATAAACCCATCAGATCTCATGAGACTTATTCACGAGAATACCAAGGGTAAGACGGGCCCCCATGATTCAATTACCTCCCACTGGATCTCTCTCACAACATGTGGGAACTATGGGAGATACAATTCAAGTTGAGATTTGGGTGGGGGCACAGCAAAACCACATCAGTTACTAGTTACAAGGTCTCAAATTTGAATTGTGTCCTTATTTAATTCTTCTACACAGCACCTTGGGAAAATTATAAGTAAGAAAGTTTAGTAAGCTAAAATAATTTTTGTGACCAAATATGCTAAGATACAGATATAATAGTTGAATTAATATCTATCTAAATACAAAATATATACTCTTGCCCCAGTATCTTGCTACCTATAGGGTATACTGTTGAACTCTAGGACTGCCTTGAATTTATGACAAAAAGTAAGTTGAAGTTGTATTTTTAAAGGGAGTGTTAAAAGTATTTGAAGACTTTTTACTCTCTTTTAAAAATTAAATCATGCACTGGTGAGTCAATTTATAATCTTCCTTGGTTTATGATTTTATAAATAAACATGGCATTGCTTTTGGCAGTGTGTCAATCTGACTTGTTTCACAATATAAACTGAATGAAGTCATGGAACAGCTTTTTCTGGCCAGGCCATAACAATATAATTTACACCATATTAGCCTTTTCATATAACATTGATTTTTTATGCTGAATGTCTTCCAAAACCACAATAGAAGCTAATTCTGTGTTAAGGAACAACAGTATCAAATTAATTATTAAGGTGTGTGCCAATTGAAATATTGAGTTGATAATACAAAATAAACATTCACTTCTTCTTAAAAGCATTGGATTCACCCATAACTAAAGTCATATGTGATGAAAGAATCTTAAAAAAAAAAAAAAAAAAAAAAGCTGAAAACCAAAAGTAATTATATGCTAGGACCATGAGTAAGAGTTTTTACCAAATATTGAATATGAAGACTATCAGTATTAGAAAAAAGAATCAATTGAAATAATTCAACAAGAAATTTGTTATATGAACTATTATAATAAAAAATATAAGCTAAGATTCAAGAAATATTTGCAAATCAGTTGTTCTTTAGACTGTGCAAAACTTTCTTCACAGAATGTTTTCAATGCTGATTCCTATATAAGCATCCTTGCTCATCACTTTAAACACTGAGAAGTTCTCAATCTCTTACGAGTTTGGATTTTGGAGTAGAAATTTCTTGGTATCCACCCCTAAATCCCTCAATCGAGATGCTTACTTTTTTAATCAAATAGTGCTTAGAGGCCAAAACAAACAAAAGCTTTTAATCTGCTTTGTTCCTTTGTTTGTTCCTTGACCCTGTTGAATTTTAGATTTGTAAATTTGGGTCAAGACCAAGTAATTAATCTTTGAAACAATATATAATTTATGAAAACATTATTTTTAGACAATTTCAAACATAAAATATTGTTACAGCAGTAGAAAGAACTCCTGTGTGCTTTCAACCAAATTCCACATTTGTTAAAGTTTTACATTATTTGCTCCATTCACAGAAAATATTCCAGTTTCCCTCAGAAAACAAACAAACAAACAAAAACATTATATTTTGCTTCCATCCACCCCGCAAATGAGGAACTCAACACTGTTTCAATGCTATAATCCAATTCACAGACCATCTTCCAATTAGGCCAAATGTCTCAATGGTCTAAACAATACCTCTTCTTTCCATTCTGGTCCAGTTTCCTTTAATTGGGAATTATCTCTCAGTCTTGCCTTTACTTTCACATCCTTGACACCTTCAAAGAGTCTAGATGACCCCCAGTCAATGTCTGCCCAATGTTTCCCCTCTTGAGCAGACTCAAGTTTGGCATTCCTAGCAGAAACATCCCAGGTATGATACTATGCAGTGTAGCACATCAGAAGAGACACAAGTTCAATACCCCACTATCGTCATTGGTGTTGTAAACATGACAAGTGGGTGACATTTCTGCTAGCTTTCTCCATACACAATAATATGTTTATCCTTTGTAATAAGTAAAATTTTATGGAAAGATTTTCTTAGATTGTGTCAATATCCTGTTCGCATTAGACTCCACTGACCAGTCTTTGGCATCCTGTGATGATTCTTACCTAAAGTATCCACCAATATGATTGCCAAATGGTGATTTTTCATTTCTATCACTGTTTCTACATTTAATACTTGGTATTTTGTCACAAGGAATGACAATACACTCATTGATACATATACTTATATCATTATCGGCACATGTAATTTTATTTTTTTCTATGCTTGTAATCTATTATTATTATTTTGATACTCATATTGTTCTATATTTGTCCAATGGGTTCTCCTTCTAGTTGACTGCTGTGTCCTCTTGACAAATTTCTCTCATTTTTCTAATGTTTGTTTTGAGATATACTTCATATGCCATACAAATCACTTATTTAAAGTATATAATTTGACAAATATAGCATACTCATAGAATAATAAAAAATTAACCGAATCTAAGTTTAGAAATATTTTCATCACTCCTCAAAAAAAAAGAATCCCCACTAAGCAATAGCAGTAATTCCTTTTACTAAGCCCTCAGTAATTACCTTCTGTCTCTATAGATTTCCCCACTCCAGATATTTCATATAAATAGAATCACAAAATCATACAATATGTGTTCTGTTGTGACTAGACTCTTTCATTTAGTTCAATGTTTTCATGGTGTGTCCATGAAGTGGCATAAATCGGTACTTTTTTCTTTCTATTGCCAAATAATATTCTCTTATGCAGATTTTCTTTTTTTTATCCATCAATTAACAGATGTATTATTCAGGGTCCAGTCAGAACAACTGAACTCAATAGGAGATATCTGTTAAAATATTTACTCCAATGAATTGGCTTATGTGATTATAAGGACTGGTGAGGCAAATCCAAAGTTTACAAAGAAGGTCATGAGAAAAGATGAACTACAATTTTTAGGCATAGATGAAGCTGTTCACCAAAGCAGAGTTTCTTCATCAGGGAAGTCTCAACTCTGCTCTTAACGACATTCACCTAATTTAATAAGGCCTAACTCAGATTATCTGAATAATTCCTCTTAATTTAAAGTTAACTGATTATTGACTTTAATTACATATATCAAATACCTTCACAACACCTATCATAGTGTTTGATTACATAACTGGGGATTGTAACCTAGCCAAGTTGACATATCCAGAAAAAAAAATCAAAATAGATTATTTGGGGTTTTCTATTTTTTAATATAATATGAATAACGTTGCCATAAACATTCTTGCTTAGGTTTTTTTTGAATATGTGTTTTCATTTTTCTTGGATATACAACTAGAAATGAAATTGCTGAGTCATGGGAACTCTATGATACATTTTAAGGAACCGCCAAACTGTCTTTCAAACTGGCTGCAACATTTTTAATTGTTACCTTTACATGAGGATGTTTGTGAGAGTTCCCATTGTTCTACTTCTGTGTCATCTCATATTATCTCTCATTTTGTTTATAGACATTAGGAGGATGTGAAGTTGTATCTTATAGTAGTTTTACTTTGCATTTACCTAATGGATAATGGTGTTAAGCAACTTTTTATATGCTCATTTGTATAACTTCTTTGGAGAAATATCTCCTCAAAGCTTTGTCCAGTTTTTAATTGGGCTATTTGAATGTTTTAATTATTTAGTCCTAAGAATTCTTTATATAATCTGGATATTAAACCCTTATCAAATATAAGGTTTGTAAAACTTTCTCATAAACTGTGAATTACTATTTAACTGTCTTGATAGTATTATTTACAGTGTAATTTTTTATTTTGATTTAGTTTAATTTACTGTTTCATTTGCCTCTTTTGCATTTAGTATTATATTTAAGAAACCATTGCTTAGCTGAAAGTCACAATGATTTATTACTATGTTTTCTTCTAACAATTTTATATTTCCAGAACCTAGATTTAGGTTTAGATATATTGAGCTAATTTTTGTGTAAAAGTTATACTTTTTTTTTTTTTTTTTTTTTGAGACGGAGTCTGGCTGTGTCACCCAGGCTGGAGTGCAGTGGCGCGATCTCGGCTCATTGCAAGCTCCGCCTCCCGGGTTTACGCCATTCTCCTGCCTCAGCCTCCCGAGTAGCTGGGACTACAGGCGCCCGCCACTTCGCCCGGCTAGTTTTTTGTATTTTTTAGTAGAGACAGGGTTTCACCGTGTTAGCCAGGATGGTCTCGATCTCCTGACCTCGTGATCCGCCCGTCTCGGCCTCCCAAAGTGCTGGGATTACAGGCTTGAGCCACCGCGCCCGGCCTAAAAGTTATACTTTTACTTTGGCTATTACTTTTTGTGAAAGTAATACATTATGAAGAGGCCCCACTTCATTCTTTTGTATGTGGATATCTAGTTGTCCCATTGTTACTTATTGAAAAGTCATTTTTCTCCATTGACTTGTAAGTTGAAATTAAATTGATAATACATAGCAGGGTTTATTTCAGGACTCTCAATTCCATTCAAGTGACATGTAAGAATAACCATATATCAGTACCACACTGTCTTTACTATGGTAGTTGTACATTAAGTATGAAATAAGGAAGTGAGTCCTCCAAATTTGATTTTCTTTTTAAAGATTGTTTTAAGACCAAGAATAGACAAACCAACATTGAAAAAGAAATAAAATATATTTATTACTCTATACATTTTAAGTATTCTATGTTTTATATTAGTTTACAACTTATATTTTTATTAAAATATATCAACACATGTAAAGATGACTGATAATATATTTATAAAATATGTAAATATTTATATATTTAATATTAATATATGCTAATATAAATTTATATATTTATTTATTTTATATTATACAGATTTTAGAATCAGTTTGCCAATTTTTTTTTTTCAAAAAGCAAGCTGGAAATTTAAAAGAGATCACGTTGAATTTATAAACCAATTTGAGGCATAGTGTCATCATAACAATAGTCTTCCAATCCATGAACATGGGATGTCTTTTAATTTATTTAATGTTTTGTATTTTCCGGTGTACAAGTCCTGCACTTGTTATGTTTTAGTCTTAAATGTTTTGTTTGTTTTAATTCAATGTAGATACAATTACTTTTTAAAAATAGTTTTTGATTGTTAATTATTAGTGTTTGGAAATACAATTGACTTCGTATGTCAATCTTCCTTTTTGCAACCATGCTGAAATTATTTATTAAGTCTAATAGTTTTGTTGTGTATGTGGACTCCTGTAAGATCATATCATTTTTAAATATAGTTGAGTTTAATTATTTCTTTCCAATCTGGATGGCCTTTATTACTTTTCTTGCCTATTTGACTAAGCTAGAATCTTCAGTACAATATTAAATAGAAGTTGAGAGTGGGCATTCTTGTTTTATAATTTTAGATGGAAATGTTACTGTCCTTCACCAATAAGTATAATGTTAGATTTGATTTTTGTGCAGATGTTCTTTATCAGGTTAAGAAAGAAATAATGAATATGTAGATTTTATTTTATTTTGTTTTTTTCTAGTGATGTCTCTGCCTGCTTTTGGTATTCGGAAAATAATAACCCCTATAGAATGGGTTGAGAAGTGTTTTTTCCTTTTTCTTTTTTTGGGCTGGGGAGCAGAAAGTTAATACGGATTGCGGGAAAAGCTTGTAAAAAAGTTGACGCTAATTCTTCTTTAAACACTTGGTAGAATTAACCAGTGAAGTGGTTTGGGTCTGGGCCTTGAGTTTTCTTTGCAGTAAGTTTTTAAATCACTAATGCAATCTCTTTACACGTTATAGGTTCACTGAGGGATTTTTTAGTCAATTTTAATAGTTTGTGTCTTGCTATGAATTTGTCCATTTCATCTAAGTTATTTGACTTAACATACAGTTTTCATAGTATTCCCTTATAATGTTTTCATTTCCCTAAGGTTACTAGTAATGTGTCCTCTTTTATTCCTGATTTTAGTAATTTAGGACTTATCCCATTTTCTCTTGGTCAGTCTAGTTAAAAGTTCATTGATTTTGTTGATCTTTCCAAGGAGCCACATTTTGGTTTTATATATTTTATTTTTCTATTAAGTATTTTATTTATTTTGCTCCAATATTTATTATTTATTTTCCTCTAATTGGTTTGGATTTAATTGCTTTTTTGTTTTCATTGTTTTGAGATAAAACTTATTTTATTTATATTTGATGTTCATTTTTTAATATTGGTGTGTACAGGCTATAAATATCCTTTGTAGCACTACTTTACCAGCATCTCATAAGTTTTGGTATGTTGTGTTTTTATTTTCATTCACCATAAGGTATTTTTTAATTTCCTTGTGATTGCTTGATTAATCCCTTGTTACATATGATTGTGTTATTTCCACATATGTGAATTTTGCAATATTCCGTCTATTTTTATTTTTCATTTAATTCCAATGTGATCAAAGAAACTACTTTGTATGACATCATGTCCTGTTAACTTATTCACACCTCATTTTATGACATAGCGCAGAGTCTATCCTGAAGAATGTTCCATGTGCACTTGAAATGAATACATATTCTGCTGCTATTCAGGGGAGTGTTCTAAAGATTCTGTCAAATCTAATTGGCTTATAATGTTCAACTCTTGTTTCCTTGTTGAGCTTTTGCCTGATTCTCCTATCCATTATTAAAAATGAGAATAACAGACCAAATTGTTTTTCCCAAAAACGTATATGTTGACTCTCTAACTCCTAGTACCTCAGAACGTTATTGTATTTGGCAATAAGATTTTAAAGAGGAGGTTAAGCTAGAATTAAGCTGTTGGAATTGGCCCTAATTCACTATGACTAGTATCCTTATGAAAGGAGGAGATAACATAATGCATGTGCACAGAGGAAAAACTTATTAAGCAAATTCAAATGTTACACTAGAAAATACAAAAACAGATATAAGACATAGAGAAAATAAAAATAAATATTTCTCAATTATTTTCATTATAACCTATATTTTTAAATTGTGTCTCCTGCAGACAGTATAGTGTTAGACATTTCTTCTTCATCAAATCTGAGGATGTCTGCCTTCTAATTGTTTTATTCTTTTAAACTTAATATTATTAATATTACTGGATTTATATCTGCCATTTTTCTTTCTATTTTCCGTACATTTCATGTCTGTGTCATATACCTTTTCCTCCATGGCCTGTTTATATTTTCTAGTGTAACATCTCAATTTATTTAATAATTTTTAAACTGTGTTTATTTTTAACTGTCTTCTAAGTGATTATTGTAGAGCTTACTATGTACATGTAGACATAGATATGTATGTATGAGTAGATGTGTATGTGTGTATATATGAATGTACTTCAGATTTATACTTAATTCTAGTGAAATATAGAAAATTTACTTATATAGTTTCACTCCCCTCTCCCAGTTGGACTATTCTGGTTACACGTATTGCACCAGTGTACACAGCGATTATTATTACTTTACATAATCTTACGTCTTAAAAGAAGCTCAGAGAAGAAAATTAAGTATACATTTATTAAGTTTTTAATGCTTTTATTCTTTCTGGTTCTATTCTTTCTTCCCATGAATTCAGGTTACCATTTGGTGTCTTTCTTTCTACTCTTGTTAAAGTTTTGTCCCATCCCCTCCTATGTGTGGTTACTATCAAATATATTACATTTTTATATGTGATACAAGTTTTAAAAATGTTTACATAATTTTACATAAATATTAAATAAAAAATACATATTATTTATTACTGAGTTAAGAAAGAGAATATGCAAATATAGTTCCTTTTTTCAATTTTTAGTTATTGTGACTACATAGTCGGTGCACATATTTATGATATTTATGGGATACATGAGGTACTTTGATACTGGAATGTAATGTGTAATAATCACATCATGGTATATGGAGTATCTATCCCATCAAGCATTTATTGTTTATATTATCAATAATTCAATTATACTCCTTTAGTTATTTTTAAATGTACAATTAAACTATTATTGACTATAGTCACTCTGTTGTGCTATCAAATACTATGGTTTTATTATTATTTATTTATTTATTTTTGCTTTAAGTTCCGGGATACATATGCAGAACATGCAGGCTTGTTACATAGGTATTCGTGTGCAGTGGTGGTTTGCTGCACCTATTGACCTATCCTCTAAGTTCCCTCCCCTCACCCCTCACCCGACAACAGACCCTGGTGTGTGGTGGTGTTCTCCTGGTGTCCATGTGTTTTCATTGTTCAACTTGCACTTATGAGTGAAAGCATGTTGTGTTTGGTTTTTTGTTCCTGTGTTAGTTTGCTGAGGATGATGACTTTCAGCTTCATCATGTCGCTGCAAAGGATATGATGTCATTCCTTTTTATAGCTCCGTAGTATTTCATGGTGTATATGTACCACATTTTCCTTATCCAGTCTATCACTGATGGGCATTTGGATTGGTTTCACAACTTTGCTATTGTAAACAGTGCTGCAGTAAACATACATGTGCATGTGTCTTTATAGTAGAATGATTTATTTTCCTTTGGGTATATACCCAGTAATGGGATTGCTGGGTCAAATGGCATTTCAAAAGGTTCTAGATCCTTGAGGAATCACCATACTGTCTTCCACAATGGTTGAACTAATTTACATTCCCACCAACAGTGTACAATTCTAGGTTTTGTTCATTCTTACTAACTACATTTTCATACCAGTTAACCATCTCCACTATTCCCCTCAACTATCCTCTCCAGCCACTGGTGACTATCTTTCTACTCTCTATCTCTGAGTTCAATTGTTTCAATGTTTAGCTCCTGCAAGTAAGTGAAAACAGATGACATTTGTCTTTTTGTTCCTGGCTTATTTCACTTAACATAATGACCTCCAGTTAAATCCATACTGTTGCAAATGATAGGATATTATTCTTTTTTTATAGCTGAATAGTACTCCGTTGTGTATATGTATCACATTTTCTTTATCCATTTGCCTGTTGATGGAGACTTAGATTGCTTCCAAATCTAAGTTAATGTGAACAATGCTGCAGCAAACATGGAAATGCAGATACCCCTTTGATATATTGATTTCCTTTCATTTGAGTATATACCCAGCAGTGGGATTGCTGAATTGTATGATTGATCTATTTTCCGTATTTTAAGGAACCTCTAAACTGTTCTTCATAGTGATTGTACTAATTTACATGCCCACCAACAGTGTGAGTTCCCTTTTCTCCACATCCTTTCTAGTATTTGCAATTGCCTGTCTTTTGAAGTGAGATACCTCATTGTAGTTTTGATTTGCATTTCTCTGATTATCAGTGATGTTGCACACTTTTTATATACCTGTTTTTCATTTGTATGTCTGCTTTAAAAAATTGTCTATTCAGATCTTTTACCAATGTTTTAATCAGATTACTAGATTTTTTTCCTATGGAGTTGTTTGAACTCATTATATATTCTGCTTATTAATCATTTTTTCAGATAGGCAGTTTGAAAATATTTTTCTCCCATACTTTGGGTTGTCTCTTCACTTTGTTGGTTGTTTCCTTTGCTGTGTGGAAGCTTTTTTAACTTGATGTGATATGATTTGTCCATTTTTGTTTTGGTTGTCTGTGCTTGTAGTGTATTACTCAAAACATCTTTGCCAGCTGGGCACGATGCCTCACGCCTGTAATCCTATCACTTTGGGAAGCTGAGGTGGGAGGATCACTTGAGGTCAGGAGTTCAAAATCAACCTGGCCATCATGGTGAAACCCCATCTCTACTAAAAATACAAAAAAAAAAAAAAAAAAAAAAAATTAGCCAGGCATCATGGCGGGCGCCTGTAATACCAGCTACTCAGGAGGCTGAGGCAGGAGAAGCACTTGAACATGGGAGGTAGAGGTTGCAGTGAGCCAAGGTCACGCCACTGAAATCCAGCCTGGACAACAGAGCAAGACTTGTCTCAAAAAAAAAAAAAATCTTTGCGCAGGTCAATTTCCTGGAGAGTTTCCCCAAAGCTTTTCTTTAGTAGTTTCATAGTTTGAGGTCTTCGATTTAAATCTTTAATCAATTTTGATTTGATTTTTGTATATATTGAGAGATATGAATCTAACTTCATTCTTCCACATATGAATATCCAGTTTTCCCAGAACCATTTATTAAAAGGACTGTCATTTCCCTGATGAAAGTTCTTGACACCTTTGTTGAAAACAAGCTCACAGTAGATGTATGGATTTGTTGCTGGGTTCTCTACTTTATTTCATTGGTCTTTGTGTCTGTTTTTATGCCAGTACCATGCTATTTTGGTTACTATAGTTTTGTAGTATAATTTGAAGTCAGGTAATGTGACTTCTACAGTTATTATTATTTGTTTTTCCCTTTTGCTTGGGATAGCTTTGGCTATTCTGGGTCTTTTGTGTTTCCATATGAATGAATTTTAGAATTTTTTTTCTATTTCTCTGAATAATGTCATTAGTATTTTGATAGGAATTGTATTGAATCTGTAGATTGCTTTAGGGAGTATGGACATTTTGACAATATTGATTCTTCTAATTCATGAACATGGAATATCTTCCCATTTTTTGTGTCCTTTTAAATTTTTGTCATAGGTGTTTTATACTTTTTGTTGTAAAATTCATTCACTTCTTTGGTGAAGTTAATTCATAGGTATTTAATTTTATGTGTGACTGTCATAAATGGGATTAATTTTTATTTTTTTCACATTTTTCACTATTGACATACAGAAATGCTACTGATTTTTATATATTGATTTTGTATCTTACAACTTTATTGGATTTGTTTCTCAGTTATAGTAGTTTTTTGTGGCAGCTTAAAGTTTTTCCAAATAAAAGGCTATATCATCTGCAAACAAGGATAAATGGACTTATTCTTTTCTGATTTGGAAAATCTTTATTTCTTTTTCTTGTCTGATTGCTCTATCTAGAACTTCTAGTACTACATTGAATAACAGTGGTGAATCTGGGCATTCTTGTGTTTCAGATGTTAGAGAAAAGACTTTTGGTGTTTCTCCATTCAATACATTGCTAGCTGTGGGTCTGTCATATATAATTTTTATTATGTTATATTTCTTATATACTCAACTTTTCAGTGTTTGCATCATGGCAGGGAAGTTGAAATTTATCAAATGCTTTTTCAGCATCAATTTAAACAAGCACATGATTTTTGTCCTTCATTCTGTTGATATGACATTTGACATCTATTGGTTTGCATATATTGAACAATCCTTGCATCCCTGGGATAAATCCCATTTGGTCATGATGAATGATCTTTTTAATGTATTGTTTAATTTGGTTTGCTAATATTTTGTTAAGGATTTTTGCAACAATGTTTATCAGAGATATTGGCCTGTGGTTTTCTTAGTTGGTTTTAGTATCAGGGTAATACTGGCCTCATAGAATGAGTTTGGAAGTGTTCCCTCCTTTTCTAGTTTTCCAAATAGCTTGAGTAGCATTGGTATTAGTTCTTCTTTAAATGATTGGTAGAATTCAGCAGTGAAGCCATCAGTCCTGAGCTTTTCTTTTCTGGGAGACTTTGTATTACAGCTTTGATCTCATTACTTGTTATTTGTCTGTTCAGGTTTTTTATTTCTTTCTAGTTCATTCTTAGTAGGTTGTATGTGTTTAGGAATTTTTCTGTTTCCTGTTATTTTCCACTTTATTGCCATACAGTTTCTCAGAGTAGCCACTAATGATTTTTTTTTTTTCAGTTTCTGCAGTATCAGTTGTAATTTCTCATTTTTCGTCTCTGACTTTATTTATTTGGACCTTCTCTTTTTTAGTTAGTCTGGCTAAATGTTTGCCAATTTTATTTACCTTTTCAAAGTTCCAACCTTTCTTTTCATTAATCTTTTGTATTTTCTCCATTTCAGTTTCATTATTTCTTTTCTTCTACTAGTTTTTGGTTTGGTTTGCTTTTGCCTTTCTAGCTCTTTAAGAGGCATTGCTAGGTTATTCATTTGAAGTTTTTTTTTCTTTCTTTCTTGATGTAGGTACTTAGAGCTATAAATTTCCCCCTCAGTACTAACTTTGCTGTATCTCCTAGGCTTTGGTATGTTGTGTTTCCATTATTATTCACTTAAAAAATTCTTCATTTTCCTTCTAAATTCTTTCAATGACCCATTGGTCATTCAGGAGCATATAGTTTTATTTCTATGTGCTTGTATAGTTGCCAAATTTTATTTTGTCATTGATTTCTACTTTCATTCCATTGTGGTCAGAGAAGTTGCTTGATATTATTTTCATTTTTTGAATGTCTTGAGACTTGTTTTGTGATCTAACCTATGGTCTATCCTTGAGAATGAGTCATGTGCTGAGAAGAAGAATGTGTATTCTGCAGCTGTTGAATGAAATGCTCTGTAAATATCTATTGGTCCATTTATTCTATAGTGCAGAAATTTGAAGAAGTCTGAAGCTTCTTTGTTGATTTTCTATCTGGAAGGTCTGAAATGCTGAAATTGGGATGTTGAACTCTCCAGCTATTATTCGATTGAAGTCTAGTTTCTTCTTTAGCTCTAATAATATTTGCTTTATATATTTGGGTACTCCAGCATTGAGGGCATATGTGTCTACAATCTTTATGTTTCCTTGCTTACTTGACTGCTTTATGATTATATAATTACCTTCTTTGTTTCTTCTTGCAGTTTTGTCTTGAAATCTATCTTGTCTGATATAAACACAGTGACTGTGGCTCTTTTTTTTCCCCATTATTATGGAATATGTTTTTTCATCCCTTTTTTTCGGTCTAAATATATATATCTTTGTAAGTGACGTGTGTTTCCTTTTGGCAACAAATATTGGGTCTTGTTTTTTGTTTTTGTTTTTGTTTTTTCTTTATTCACTCAGTCACTCTGTGTTTTTTGATTGAAGAGTTTAGTCCATGTACATTCAGTATTATTATTGATAAGTCAGAACTCACCTGTGCCATTTTGTTATTTGTTTTCTGCTTGCTTTGTGGTCTTATCTTCCTTTTTTCCTTTCTGTCTTCGTTTTAGTGAAGGTGATTTTCTCTGGTGGTATGATTTAATTTCTTATGTTTTTTTGTGTGTGTGTATCTGTTGTGTGTTTTTTTTTTTATTTGAGGTTATCATGAGGCTTGCAAATCTTATAACCCATTATTTTAAACTGGTGACAGCACTCATTGAATAAACAAACAAACAAGCAAAAAGACAACTAATACAAACTCTACACTTTAACTTGTCCTCATGCTTTTTAACTTTTTGTTGTTACTCTTTATGTTCTATTGTACTGCCTATGTTTTGAAAAGTTGTAGTAGTTATGATTTTTAATTGTTTCATCATTTAGTCTTTCTATTTAAGAGTAGTTTACACACCACAATTACAGTGTTATAATATTCTGAGTTTTTTGTGTGTACTTACTATTGCCAGTGAGTTTTGTACCCTCAGTTTATTTTGTATTGCTATTAACATCCTTTCTTTCAGATTGCAGAACTCCCTTTGGCATTTCTTGTACAATAAGTTTGGTGTTGATAAAATCCCTCAGCTTTTCTTTTTCTTTTCTTTTTTTTTTTTTTTTAATTTCTTTTGTTTCTTTTTTTTTTTTTTAATCATCAAGGAAAGTGTTTATTTCTCTTTCACGTTTAAAAAATACTTTTACGGCCGGGCGCGGTGGCTCACGCCTGTAATCCCAGCACTTTGGGAGGCCAAGACGGGCGGATCACGAGGTCAGGAGATCGAGACCATCCTGGCTAACACGGTGAAACCCCGTCTCTACTAAAAACTACAAAAAACTAGCCGGGCGTGGTGGCGGGCGCCTGTAGTCCCAGCTACTCGGGAGGCTGAGGCAGGAGAATGGCGGGAACCTGGGAGGCGGAGCTTGCAGTGAGCTGAGATCCGGTCACAGCACTCCAGCCTGGGCGACAGAGCGAGACTCCGTCTCAAAAAAAAAAAAAAATACTTTTGCGAGATATACCCTTCTAGGGTAAAAGATTTTGGATATTTTTTCTTTCAGCACTTTAATATGTCCTGCCCTTCTCTCCAGGCCTGTGAGGCTTCCACTGAAAAATTTGCTGCCAGACATATTGGAGCTTCACTGAATCTTATTTGCTTCTTTTATTTTTTTGCTGCTTTTATGATCCTGTATTTATCCTTAACTTTTGGGAGATTGATTACTAAATGCCTTGAGGTAGTCCTTTTTGGACCGTGGTAAATCTGTTTCATATTCTATAACCTCCTTGTACTTGAATGTTGATGTTTCTCTAGGTTTGGGAAGTTTTCTGGTATTACCCCATTGAATAAATTTTCTATCCCTATCTTTTTCTCTACCTCCTCTTAAAGACCAGCAAGAACTCTAAGACTTGACCTTTTGAAGTTATTGTCTAGATCTCATAGGCATACTTAATACTATTTTTACCTTTTTCTTTTGTCTCCTCTATGTATTTTCAAATACATAAGCTCACTAATTTTCTTCTGCTTGATCAATTCTGCTATTAAAAAACTCTTATGCATTCATCAGTAGGTCAATTGCATTCTGTCAGCTCCAGAATTTCTGCTTGATTATTTTTAATTATTTTATTCTCTTTGTTAACTTTATTTGATATAACTCTGAATTCCTTCTCTCTGCTGTTTTACATTTCTTTGAGTTTCCTCAGAACAGCTATTTTGAATTATCTATCTAAAAAGTCATTTAGCTGTCTTTCTCCAGAATTGGTCCCTGGTGCCTTATTTAGTTCATTTGGTGAGGTCATGTTTTCCTGGACGCTCTTGATGCTTGTGGATATTCATTGGTGTTTGGGCATTGAAGAGTTAGGTCTTTTATATAGTTTTTGCAGTCTGGGATTGTTTCTGCCCATCTTTCTTCAGAAGGCCTTCCAGGTTTTTAAAGGGACTTTGGCCGCCAGCTGGAAAATGCTGTGGTTCTTGCACATTCTTAGAGGTGCCACCATGGTGGTCTTGGATAGATCCGGAAGAATTCTCTAGATTACCAGGCAGAGACACTTGTTCTCTTTCCTTACTTTCTCCCAAATGGAATCTTTCTATCTCTCTGAGTGCTGAGCTGCTTGGACCTAGGGGTAGGGTGATGAAAGCACCCACCACCACTGGGGACTGCACTTGGCCAGACCTGAAACCAGCACAGCACTGGGTCTCACCTAAGGCCTGCTGTAACCACTGTCTGGCTACTGCCTATGTTCACCCAAGTCCCTAGGGCTATATGATTAGCAAGTAAGGAAGCCATCCACGTTTGTGTCCTTCACTTCAGGGCAGTGAGTTCCTACAGGCCCCGCGAGAAATCCAGAGAGCCAGTCTGGGAGCCAGTGATTGGAATTAGAAATGTATCTGATGTTCTGTTCTACTGCAGCTAAGCTGGCCCTCAAACTGGAAGACAAAATTCTTTCTGCTTTTCCCTCTCCTTTCCCCAGGAAGAAGAGCCTCTCCCAGTGGTCACCACCACCAGCAGCCCATGGGGAGTATAGTAGTCAGGGTTCTCTAAAGGGACAGAACTAATAGGATAGATGTATATATAAAGGGGAGTGTATTAAGGAGTATTAACTCACATGATCACAAGGTCCCACAATAGGCTGTCTGCAAGCTGAGGAGAGAGGAAGCCAGTCTGAGTTCCAAAGCTCAAGAATTTGGAATCTGATGTTCCAGGGCAGGAAACATCCAGCACAAGAGAAAGATGTGGGCTTGGAGGCAAAGCCAGTCTAGCCTTTCACATTCTTCTGCCTGCTTTTATTCTGGCCACACCAGCAGCTGATTAGATTGTGCCCATCCAGACTGAGGGTGGGCCTGCCTTTCCCATTCCACCAACTCAAATGTTAATCTCCTTTGGCAACACCCACACAGACACACCCAGGAACAATATTTTGCATCCTTCAATCCAATCAAGTTGACACTTGGTGTTAACCATCACAAGTTGTTCTGCCAGGCCACTACCAATGTTCATTTAAAGCCCAGGGGCTCATCAGTCAGCTTGTAGTAAATGCTGTCTAGCCTGGGACTTGCCCTTCAGGGAAGTGATACCTCTTCTAGCCCTAGCAGATCCAGAAATGCTGCCCAACAGCCCAGGACAGGAATTGGGACTCCAAGAACCCACTTAGTGTTCTTCCCTACTGTGGCCAAGTTGGTACCTAAGGTGTAAGTCAAAGTCCTCTTTACTTTTTCCTTTGCTTTTCTCAAGTAGGAGTAGCCACCGCAGCTGGGAATGTGCTGGGTCCTACATGAAGTCAGCATGTCTCAAAGTCTCACCTAAGCTCCACAACATACTATCTGGGTATTTCTGTTGGTCATTCAGGGGCCAAGGGCCCTTTAACCAGCAGGTAATAAATCCTGCCAGGAATGAGTACATCCCTTCAAGGCAGCAGGTTCCTTTCTGGCCCAGAGTATGTCTAAAAATGTCATCAGGGAGCAAGGGCCTAGAATGGGGACCTCACAACTCTGCCCAGTGCCCTATCCTATTTTGGCTGAGCTGGTATCCAAAATGTGAGACAAAGTCCTCTTCCTCTTTACTCTTTGCTCTCCTCTCCTTAAGCAAAAGGAAGGAGTAACTTTTCTTGCTGTGAGCTGTGTTGCCTAGGGTTGGGGGAGGGGTGGTGCAAGCAATCCCTTAGCTGCCCTGTCTGGTGTCCCCTGGGTCACATGGCACCCTAGTTCACTAGCTGTAAGCCCAGCCCAGCACTAGGACTTGCCTAGGAATTGCAGTCCCTGTGTCCTAGAAAGCCTTTCAAGCTTACCTAGGACCCCAGAGCTCTTTAGACCACAGTGGTGAGGCCTCAAGAAACTCAAGTTCCAGCTGCTTGGTGGGTAATTCCCCTCTGGCTAAGGCAAGTCCAAATGCTCCCTTCATGGGGACACCAACTGAACCCAACATAGCTTTGCTCTCTGCTGTGACAGGGCTGCAATTGGAGTTTAATGCCAAGTCCCCTGTTGCTGTGCTGCCTCCCACAAGTACACAGATTCTCTCTCCATGTCATGTGGCCACTGCCAGTGGACGAAGGAGGGATGGCATCCTCAATTCAAGACTGTCTTTCCTAACTTCAGTGTGTCCTTCAGCAATGTGAAGTTAATACGAGGTACTGTGATTGGCCATCTGATTTTTGGTTCTTATGGTGGTGCTTTTTAGTGTGTAGTTAGTTGTTAAAATTTGGTGGTTTTGCAGTGGTGATGATCAGTGGAGGCTTCTATTTAGCTATCTTTCTCCATCTGTGTAAACATTCATACTTAATTTTATAATTACCTATATAATTATCTTAACCAGTTATTTTTTGTTTCCATGGGGATTTCAATTACTCTCACCTGGTGTCACCTGCTTTGGCCTGAAGATTTCCTTTAGTATTTCTTGTAGGGCAGGACTGCTAGCAAAAAAATTCAACTTGTGTTTATCCAGGGATGTCTTTTTTTTTAACTTTATTTCTGAAAGATAGTTCTTGCTTGGTTTAAGATTTTTGTTAACAGTATTTGTTTGTTTTTATCATTCAGTACTTTATTTGTTTTACATTATTCCCTTTCTTTCTAGAATTTTCTGATAAAAAAATAGTTACTAATCTTGCTGAGTAATCTTATGTATCATGATAAGATTTATTTTTCCTTTGCTCTTTTCAGGAGTTTTTTCTTCATCTTCTTTCATAAAGACATTTACTATGTTGTCTGTATTTGAATCTCTTTGAGTTTAACCTTCTTGGAATTTCTTGAGGTTCTTGTAGGTATACAGGGATGTTTCCAATAAATTTAAAAACATTATACAATGTTTTCTTTTACTATTTTAACTTCACTTTTCTTTCTCTCTCATCACTGTCTGGCATTTTCATTATGCATATGTTGGTTCACTTAATGATAATCTGTATTTCTTTGAGGCCCTGTTTATTTGCCTTTGTTTTTCTTTTCTCTCTGTGTTCTGATTGAATAACCTTTATTGATCTATTTTTCAAGTTCTCTATTTCTTTCTTAAGCCACCAAAAACCTATTGTTGAGCTAGCTTCTCGAGTGCATTTTTAATTTCATTTATTGTGCATGTTAAAATAATGTTTATTCCTTTTTAATACATCTTTTAATTGATATTTTCTATTTGATGACACATTATCTTAGTTTCAAATAATTATTTATATATGGTCTCCTGTACTAGGAACATGTTTCTACTGGTTGCTTTAAAGATTTTCTCCAAATCCAATGCCTAGGCCCTTCAAAAAATACTTTTTATTGCCTGCCTTCTCCCATGCCCCTAGTGTAGGGGGTGGATTTTCTTGCTTCTTGGCATGTTCCATAATTTTTTAAACTGTATATTTTTGGATAATATATTTTAGCAACTCTGGATACCAATTTTCTTTATCCCTGGGAGATGTGATGTTGTTTGCTCAATGGTTTATTTGGCTGGTGACTTGGCTGAACTGACTCTGAAGTCTATTACTCTTGCAATGTGCAGCCTTTAATGTCTCTAAAAAGATTTTTTAATTTTTTTTTTATCTAGGATAAATATGGTTTATCACTGTGTTGAAATACACCTCTTATTGTTTAAAGATTGTGTTTAAGCCCTCTTACTTACCACTGAATGGGTGTGTGGCTTGGAGACTGCTATCACCCTTCAAGAAGCTTACATTTTTTCACTCAGATTCAGAGCTTGAGCCTGCTCTCTTTGTTCACTCCTGAAAGGCCCAACTACTGGGCATGCACAGGGTCTTCCACATTCTTGGAATATGTAATTTTATTTTTAAGGCTGTATTAAATAGAAATTGCCTCTGAGTCAGAATAAGTTATTATTCAGCTACCGAGTTGGACAGAGATTATGTTTAAGTCCTCATGCCAGTAAGACTTACTCTTGATGGCTCTGTGTGTGACTTTGGAGATGTTTTCAGGTCTTTTCCATGTTCTACTCTGATAACTCCTGAATGATTGCCTCCTAGCACATATGCACAGTCTTCCCAACTGCCGGAGTTGACTGTGATCCCATAAAGACTCTTCTTGGCTATCTCTTTCCCTGGTTCTCTTTGTTAAACTTCTTATTGCTCTGCAATTTTACTTTCTGCTATTTATATCATGGAGTTATAGGTATACTCTCTTAGTTGCTTTCCACGAAGATCTCCATTGTCTTTTCACTTTATCCTTTGCCATGGAAGTTTATACCCTCTCAGCTAAATGAAGTCAGTTTCTTCAGGTAGAGATAAGGAGCTCTTTTTAAGGCTTGCTTCTCTCTGCTGTCTTTCCTCACGGGTAGGATCTCTGCACCACTGCATAGGAAATGGAGGGACTTCTCCCAGAGTGACACTTCTGCTTTAAAAGACGGTGCTAGGTGACCCCTTAATCTTTTTTACTTGCCTCTCCTATTGTGAAACTCTGCTCACAGAGCCAGCTTTGGTGGGTAATCAGGTCCTAGTATTCTCAGCCTGCCAGCCTAGAATAGGGATTTTGCCCTAGAAGTTGGTTTTGGTAAAGGAAGGTAACCACAGACATCTCCACTGTGCCTGCCTGGCATAGTATATCTGCATCTTGGGGCTGGTGGCAATGAGAAATACTTGCGGCCTGCCCCTTCTGAGGTTAAGTAGTTCTAAACTGGAAGGTAGAGGGAGAGAGAATCCTTTTCTTATGACAACAGTCACCAAGGTTACAACTCCCAGAGCAGTTTCACTGAGACAGAGCTGAGGGTAGGAGAGCAATGACAATTAGGCTACATTAGCGTTCACTGTCCTCAATGAAGTTTAGTAGGTTTTCTGAACGAATGTTCCTCCATTATCGTAACCCCTAAGGATAATTTACAGAGACTTTTTTAAAATATAATTTTCTTCATTTACATGGTTGTTTGCTGGGGAAAGGGTCTGTTGCACTCTTCACATCTCTATTCCAAGATTCAGTCTTCTACAACCTGTTTTTAATACAGTGTCTTCTCTCAGGTCCTAGTTACAAAGTTTATATGCTGATATTTCAAATAGATAACTTTTTGTGTTTCCATGGCAACATGTTAAATAGTGATCCCACATAATGTTTAGAATATAATATACTATAAAGTTATTTTTAATATCACTCTGTGAAATGTGTGTGTGTGTGTGTATATATATATATATATATATATATATATTTTTTTTTTTTTTTTCTTTTGAGACGGAGTCTCGCTCTGCCACCCAGGCTGGAGTGCAGTGGCCCGATCTCGGCTCACTGCAAGCTCTGCCTCCTGGGTTCACGCCATTCTCCTGCCTCAGCCTCCCAAGTAGCTGGGACTGCAGGCACCCACCACCACGCCCGGCTAATTTTTTGTATTTTCAGTAGAGACAGGGTTTCACCATGCTGGCCAGGATGGTCTCCATCTCCTGACCTTGTGATCCACTCGTCTGGGCCTCCCAAAGTGCTGGGATTACAAGCGTGAGCCACCACGCCCGGCTTGAAGTATAGTTTTAACATCACTCTGTAAAGTAAAAATTCATGCTTTGGGATTTGATGAACTCTAAGAAAGCATTTTCCGCATCCTGCTGGTTGTGGAAGCATTTTCCCTGCAAAAAGTTGTTGAGATACTTGGTGGTAGTCAGTTGGTGAGAGGTCAAGCAAATATGGTAGATGAGGCAAAACTTCATAGCCCAATTCATTCAACTTGTAAATGTTGGTTGTGCAACATGTGATGGGATGTTGTCATGCAGAAGAATTGGACCCTTTCTTTAACCAGTGGTGGTGGCAGGCAATGCAGTTTTCGGTGCATCTCCTGGATTTGCTGAACGTACTTCTCAGATATAATGGTTTCACCAGGATTTAGAAAGTCACAGTGGATCAGACCAGCAGCAGACCACCAAACACTGACCACTACCGTTTTTGGGTGCAAGTTTGGCTTTGAGAAGAGCTTAGGAGCTTCTTCTCTGTCCAACCACTGAGATGGTCATCACCAGTTGCTGTATAAAATCCACTTTCATTGCACATCACGATCCAATCAAGAAATGGTTCATTGTCGTCGCGTAGAGTAAGAGAAGTCAACACTTCAAAATGGCGATTTTTAAAAATTTTCTGTCAGTTCATGAGGCACGCATTTTTTGAGCTTTTTCACCCCTCCAATTTGCTTCAAATGCCAAACAACAATAGAATGGTTGACGCTGACTTCTTTGGCAACTTCTCATGTCGTTGTAAGAGGATCAGCTATGATGATTGCTGTCAATCGGTCGTTGTCAACTTCTGATGGACAGTCACTACGCTCATCTTCAAGGCTCTTGTCTCCTTTGCAAAACGTCCTGAAACACCACTGCACTGTACATTTGTTAGCAATTCCTCAGCCAAATGCGCTGTTGATGTTGTGAGTTGTCTCCACTGCTTTATGACCCATTTTGAACTCGAATAAGAAAATTCCTTAAATTTGCTTTGTGCCTAATATAATTTCCATAGTCTAAAATAAAAATAAAATAAGTAGCAAGTAATAAGTCCTTAGCAAAAAAACAAAAACAAAAAACAAAACAAAAAAAACACACAAAAAAACACATAAAGCCGGAAATGTGCATTAAAATGATGTATAACATAACCACATTTATTTAGGAATATATTCCAATATCAAATGGCAAATTTCAACAATACAAAAACTGCAATTACTTTTGCACCAGCCTAATATATGATTACGTGTATAACTTAGAGCTAAAAATAAGCAAGTCTATTTAATACTAAGTATAGTTAACGCCTACTATATGCCTGTAACTATTAAGTGCTAATTGTTGCTAAGATGACTGTAATATAGATCTTGACTTCAAGGGGACCAACAACGCATGATAATTTAAAACAAAGACATCAACAAACTCATATATAACCTAATTAACTTTTCAATTTCTTATTGCTAATTTACCTGAACTGTTTATTCAATACTCATTTATTGTGTGTATTGGAATTTAATCACACTCTTTCTCTTTCTTTTCAAGTTTTGAATCAACTGAGAGCAAAACATAAAGTCAGACAGATGGAGAGAAAATGGCAGTTTTACTAATGATAAAGCTGGGCTAGCTAGTAGAAATTAATATGTGGTCACAAGCAGACTTTCTGATGCTTTCACTGATTTAAACTTGGCTGTTTAGAATTATTGGCCACCCCACACCCACTTTTCACCAGAGCGAAGGCTGACCTACAAGCTTACTACACAAAGGAACAGAAAGGACAGAAATGCTTTTGGGCTTACCAGGCATGTTGCCCCAAAAGAGGAAGCGTAGAAGGAAATAAGATATACAGTTATTTTTTTCCTCCAAATCTTAACAAAAAAGAAAAAAAAAGGCGGGCAGGCAGGGCTTTTTTATGTTTAAATCTGCATATGTACACCTGCATGTGTGCCAGGGGTACTGGCAGTTGGTAATGAACAATATGAACACAAAGTCTGTGGCCTCAAGGAGCACCCAGTCTCGTGATCCTTCATTCCACAGCTCCATCTTCTCTATCTACTGTACGGACACTGAAATTTTGTGACTGATGCCCATATTCTTCTACTTTATTTGACTTTTTAAAATAATTGTACCATTAGCATACAGCTGTTCCTCAATATTCATGGGCTCCACTTATGGGCATTCAACATATGGATCAAACATATTTTTAAAAATTTATTAATTTTTACAATAATAAAACATTTTATTAATAAATTTATTAATTTTATTAATAAAATTAATAAACAATAATTTATTAATTTTACAATAATAAAACACAAGACAAATAAAACCAAAACAGTATAACAACATTTTACGTAATATTTCCATTGTTTTAGGTATTACAAGTAATCTAGAGATGATTTAAAGTAAACTGGACATGTGCATAGGTTCTAATCAGATATTACATCATTTTATATAAAAGGGCCTTGAGCATCTGTTGATTTTGGTATTCATGGGGTTAGGGTGCGGTGAATATCAAGGGATAGCTATGTAAGTAAAAGATAAGTTAACTGATAAAAATTCAGATAAATTCTGATTTTAAAAATCTGCATTACAATTTCTTTTCTACTCCCTTCCGGAGTAGAAAAATAAGGTTGCCCCACTGAATAACAATGAAAAAGTCTCCTTCGAATATGACTTTGTATAATTGTCCTTTTCAGAATGTTGTATTGTGTGGCATGCCATGTAGACAGTTATATATTACATTTTTCCCTGAATTTTTGGCCACTTCCCATGTTATTTCAAAATAAAGCCACCCGCAGCTGTCATAGTAGCCAGACGTGGTCTTGCTGATCTACCCAGCAGCTCATTAGATGTTTAGAGTGTAACCATCTGATTTATGGTACCATGACTGAGGTTATAAGTCAATCAACCAACTCTCTATTAATATTTTATAGGTATCCAGTATTCCGTCTACATCTAAATTGAATCATCAACTCTTCAGGGCAAGCACCTTGTCTTTGCTGCTTTATGCTTTGCTAAGCTCCATATACACTTACCATACTCTATAAATATTCTCACAATATATTTATGACAAGTCTAACATGGCAAGCAATTTCACCAGGGTCACTGTACCCTCGTGGATTTAAAGCTACATAAATTACAGTTGCTCCCTACTTTGTAATATTTTATCTAGAAAAATCTATGTTCCAAAGCAACTTTTGGATTCCACTCAATTTTTCTAGTTTTCTTAAAAAAAAAAAAAAAAAAATCTCAGCAATGGCTTAATGACATTTACAAGTCTCTGGATGTTAAAGAGCACCATCCTAAATTAACAGCAAAATTACTGTGAATGAGAATCCAGATTGAAGACATATATCTGAGTTCAAATTTCAGCTTTACCACTTTCTATTTAGACTTCTCTAAACCTTAGTTTCCTTACTTGTAAAATGATACTATAATAATAATTATACCTACCCCCTAGTTGTGTTGTGAAGATTAAATGAGAGCTGACATTGTTTATGCTTCTTAGCTGGTAGAAATTGTGGTAGTAAGAATCACAATAGGAGTGGTGGTACCATTAGCAGCAGTAGAAGTAAAATTCACACAGATGGATATGGTTAAACCATAGAAGCCATTGTAAACAATAGTGGGGGAGAAGTAAAGAAGGTTTGGGAATGCCAAAGCCCACCTGGTCTCATAAAAATATAGACTCAGGAACCTAGATGGGAATATGATTGCAATTACACCAAAATGTAAACGTCTTATATTCTCAGGTTAAAGAAAGATTGTTAACAAAATGCATGTAGTTTCTACAAAGTCTAGACAAATGAAAATCTACACACGATAAGTTATTGATGTGCCTTTTACATGGATTAGAAGAGGATATCTGACCGTTGGCAGCAATATTTATATTAACTTGGCATGTATACTCTTACCCAGGAGAAGGATACATCAGGTTGTCAAACTGAGCAGCTTCTCATGTAATCCAGCTGTCTCCTCTTGCTGCAATGCCATGCTCCTCAAGTACATGTCTGATGAAATTTTGGCAGCCAATGACCCTTTCCTTGTAGAGAGAGAATATTTGGCGCCCTTTCACAGTTTTAGTTCTAACTAACAAGTTGGCAATTTGTACATCAGACTTTTGTGAATTGAGTTATCAGTTCCAGAGCTATTAATAAACTTGAAGTGCTCTGATACAGCAGGGCTCCAGAAACTGAGAAGCTTACAACCAGACCTTGGACTATCATAATGATACGAGATATACACAAATCTATGAATCTCTGTCTGGTCAATAGATAGTACTTCTCTTAATTCTCACTATAACACAATGTAACAATATAGAGACAGAAAATCCAATTCAAACCTAGCCTCCTCTAAGAGAAAAATGTAGATTGTAGAACATGATTTTGGACTCTAGTTAAAAAAATGCATAATTACAATCTGTTTCTTATTCTTATAGCAAAAATATATCTCACCTGTACACTACATTCTTTAGATGTGGAAACCAAAAGGGAAAAATAAAGTAAAAGAAAAGAGAAAAATCAAAATAAGAAAATTAAATACATGAGCAGAAAATGGAAATACTTAAGATTAAAATAGACTGGATGCTTTATTTTTCTTCTTATTCCAGATATTAATGTAAAAAAGAAATAAAAAGAGATAACTCTGGGGTTAAAATTAACAGGCTAAATAAAGACTTAGGTATAGTTTGTCATTTTAGCTTTTTCTGTGAAATGATCTGTTCTACTTTGTAATTGCATTCAGCTTTCTCTTTGCCAAGTACTTGAAAGAGTGTTTCTAACATGTTCAAAGGATTTGGTACTTTCTGTCCAACAAGAGAATCCTCATTATGGGTAAACACTGTGTTGTCCTGCACACCATTCTAGGGAGTTAACACTGGGACATCCATTGATTTACACAGTGGTGGGTTCCTTTAGGATCATGATTTTATTTACAAGCTACATGAACAATCTGAATTTCCTATTTAGAAAAACACTTTGTGTAGATTATCTGAAAACTCAATTTCCTATAATATACAAGCTTTATAACTTGTGATCATGACACACTACAGAACTAAAGGTGGCATTTCTGGGATATTAAATCAAAATATTTTAACAGTTTAACATTTCAGGAAATGTATTCTTTTGTGTTCAGTTAACACTGAACAAAGACTCTTAATTTAATGTTAAAAAAGTTGAATAGGGCCGGGCGCGGTGGCTCAGGCCTGTAATCCCAGCACTTTGGGAGGCCGAGGCGGGCGGATCACGAGGTCAGGAAATCGAGACCATCCCGGCCAGCACGGTGAAACCCTGTCTCTACTAAAAATACAAAAAATTCGCCGGGCGTGGCGGTGGGCGCCTGTAGTCCCAGCTACTTGGGAGGCTGAGGCAGGAGAATGGCGCGACCCCGGGAGGTGGAGCTTGCAGTGAGCTGAGATTGCGCCACCGCACTCCAGCCTGGGGGAAAGAGCGAGACGCCGTGTCAAAAAAAAAAAAAAAAAAAGTTTGCATAGATTTAAAAGTAGATATTCACCAACATTTCTTTTTTCTTTTCCTACTTTTTCTGCGAAGGGTAGTGGCAAGCACAGAATTTTCAAAGAGCATATAGTCACAACAGAGTTGTTGTCTCTCTTGAGTTCTCATAAGACACTACTGAGGTCAATAGGTCTTGTTTTGCTTGTGAAGAAGACTGAATCAAAACAATTTTAGGTGGAATAGCATGAAGTACAGGGGTTAAGGGGGCTTATAGTTTCATACTTCTTTTGGTCACAGGATACTTCGATACCTTGGAATCAGAAACCAAGCTTACAATCTTCTTAGTGGATTTCTGCGCAGACTTATTGCCAGTTCTTGAGTATCCCTAAGTGTGTGACTATGTTTGTTTGTGTGCATTTGTGCTTATATCCCATATAGTAAAGCGAATGTTTTTGAAACTGATAGTAATTATGGTTATTGGGGAAGTAACAAAAGAAAAATAAACTATATAATAATTTTGTTTGGTTGTATAAATGCAATATTATGTTCTTGTGTGTACTACTTTTATTTATGAATAATTTCAATGCAGTAAAATAATTAGACATACAGTTATATATGTGCCGTTTCAGTTAATATGTTTCCTTTGATTATATAATTAAAACCGTGTTCATATGGTCATGTATACACCATTTTTTATAGGTTATTGCTGTTGTAGCAAGGCCATCTGCTCTCAAATATTAAAAGTTAGTAGCAAAAATAACAGGAAAAATATTCTATAAAGAAAGAGAAATGCAGAAATAGTAAAATTATTAGAACACAAGTGAAAAGTCTCAGTAATTTCATGTTACAAAGTATATTCTGATTAAGAAAAATTTTTTCAATTCTTATTTTTAACAAGCATGATTCCATCTTATCTGGGAGAAATTCTACAGTGACTACAAATATCAATACATATTTTAGTGGCTGTAAAAATAATTAAGCTTGATGCTTCCACTTTTCTCAAGATAGTTGATATTTTTGGTGGGAAAACTATATTGAACACATAAATAATAGCTACATTTATTTTAATTAATCCTAATTCTAGGATCTATCCACAGCAATAAGTGCACTCTACTAACAATAAAATTCTATGATACCAGGAAGAATGTGTTCATTCATTTTACTTATTCAACTTGTTTTTTTTTCTTTTTGTCTAATTAGTACTGTTCTGGATTCTGGGGATATAATGAAGAATCACACATTAATATTCCTTTTTGCCAGGGATTTTCTATTCTAGTGGAAGGACTACAGAATTTATAAATGTCCTATGGAAGATGCAAAGAAGAAAGTGCTTTAGGAATTTGGAAAAGGGTGGGATTATACATGCTTGCTATATGAATGAACAAGAGAGCTTCACATTCGCAGGAATGTCATAATACCCATTTCACGCACTACACTCTGATACTTTTTAAAATCCAATCTTGCTGTATCTTTTCCTTTCCTCTTTTATTTGTTAAAGACTGATTTAACATACTAAATTAATTGGCTAAGCCTCTGATTGTCAGCCACATTTGAAAAATATGATATGTACTGGCCCTCAAGGAACTAAGAAACCAGGATATGGAAGGATCGCCTAAGTGGATTTTAAACCCAACGAGAATGCTGACAGAATTTGCTAGGGACAGAGTGCTGAGATATTCCCCGAATTGTGTTTTTTATGTCAACACTTGTTTTTCATCTATATCTTTGACTATTCTTTTCAGGCTACATTCATGGATTTACTTCTTCAGTTCCCACACTAAATTTGGTAGCACTTAGGGCTTTCTTTTAAGAGATCTTCTCACTGCATATTCTGATTCTGAGCAGTCTTAATCACCTCCATGATTCCAGCTACCATATGGATGACGATGTGAGGTTTTTTTTTAAGACCTACAACTCTTATTTTTGTACTCTTCTGAGTTGCAGTCTCATACATTTAATCCTCCTCTCTCGTTTTCTATTTCTACATACCAATCTTGAATAAATCCAATAAAACTGACTCTTCTTTCTGTAACACTCACTCTGAATAGTACCTAAAAAAGAAAACTCCCATTTCCTTATACATCTCTGTTAATAATTCAGAAAATCTTCCTGGGTTTGCCTTATGAATATCATCTAAGTCTGCCCTCCTTTCCCTCTCAGATGCTACAGTCTCATAATTTTATCATCACACCTGGTTTATCAGTAGTAGCTGCCTCTGGTATCTCCTCCCTCTTCCACTCTTTCATAAATCATTCACAGTGGTGACAGACTAATTTTGTCCAGGTATAAATCTGATTGTGTTTTCTTCATGCATAAACCCTCTCAATAGGCCTTCACTACTTAAATAATGAATTCACAGATATTTAGCATAATGTATAAAATTCATTACAAACTGGATGTTACATACCTGTCCAGTCTCACCTCCCATCATTCCCTCTGCTCACTCCCCACATTCATGTGTGCTGTATATTCAACCAACTATTCAAGTTATTCATTGTTTTGCAAAAACATATTATTTCATGCCTCAAAATCTTCTGTCAGATACAGTGGCTTCTGTTTGAAATGCCTTGCCCGTTCTATTCCAGCTTCTACTATTTTCTCTGTGAAGGTTTTTCTGTACTCCACATATAATTGTTCATTCCTTCTTTTGTGCTTCATCAGTTCCTGAAATTATTGAGCTTATCACATGACATTTTCTTTGCAAGTATGTGTAATTCCCTATCTGGACTCTGACTTACTTAGGGGCAGGCACAACACTTTTGTTTTCATCTTTGTATTTCTAGTACCTAATACATGTGATAACTCAGTATATGCTTGTCAAGGGTTAAAGCTAATGCAAAGTATAGCGCTCATAGGGTTATACAAACAAGAACTAATTTAAAACCGGTGATATTTAATTGTTTCTGTACATAGTCATGAAGACTTCTTTCTGGAAGGAGAGCACATTTAAACTCCACCTTCAGTGATAGGTGAGATTTCAAAAGATGAGGACTGATTGTAAGGTCATTCTAAATATAGGCAATGATGTGATAAAAATTAGGATGCAAGAGAGAAAATAAAAAGACAGAGACGTATATAGAATATTGAGATCACAAGCCTCCCACTGATTGCATAAGAACCTTGAAATTTACCATCTTCAAAAGATGAAGTTTTAAAATTAACTGATAGTGTGTGCAAGCATATATGTAAACTACAAAGATAGTACCTTTGTGCACACAGTGTAATGTCTGCTATGCTATTCATTCATGGGGGAATACTTCATTCCACATATGAATTGTTCATTGAATACATTGAAAACGTTTTGTGAGTAAAAACTGTATCTTATTGGGATCTATGACTTTTACTTTTTCCTCATCCCTCAGGATTCCAAGAAGATTGCTAAATCTCTTAATTATCTCAAAAAATTTACTTGATAAACATAAACACCTGGGTATTACAAAGAAATTCTCTTATCTTTATAAAGTCAATCTACCTTCATCTACACTAGGCATAATTTCTAAAGAGAGAAGCTTTAGAAGCATCCCCTTCAAGGTGATTAAAAAAAAAAAAAAAAGGGCTACTTTCTGTTCTTGTTATTGCTCACCATAGTGCTTAAACTTATGCCCAAGTGACATAAGGAGAGGAAACAAAAAGAGGCGTAAATATTTGTCCTTTCAAATACAAGAATATCAAGAGACAATACACTGAACCTAATAAAAGAATTTAGCATGACTACAGGATAATATATTAATAAACAAACTTAATAAGCTTCTTACACCTCAGTAATTGCCAATTTAAATGCAATACAATAAAGTAAATACTATTTACAATATCTCAATTTATTGTCTCTATCTCTACCTTCCTGTGTATCTAGAGATTTTAGTAGTTAATCACATAAAGATTGTTTGAGACCTGTGTAGAGAAAAATTTCAGATTAATAAAGAGCATAAAAGATCTCAATAAATGGACATAGTGGGATTGTAAACATATCAATTCTCTTCAAATTACTGAATAAAATAAAATTAAATTCCAATTAAAATATTTATGAGCTGGGGGAAAAAAAATGATCCTAAGCTTTCTATGGAAGAACAAAGTTTAATACAGTGGAAATATAATTTTTCAAAGAGCAAAATAGGAACAACTTTTGCATCACGTTCAGTCATGTTACAAATCTATGGAATTGAAACAACACAGTTCTGAAACAATAATAGATAAATAGAACCAATAAATATAATAGAGTGTATAGAAACCAAAGCACTTATATGCCAATTTAGTATATATCAATTTCAAGAGGATGAATTGCAAATAGTTTTCAACTTTCAATGGTCTAAGTTCACTGTTTTTCAGTTTTTCAATGGTGCAAAAGTGGTATGCATTCAATAAAAATTGTACTTCAAATACTCATATAACCATTCTATTTTTCACTTTCAGTACAATAAATTACATAAGCTATTCACCACTCTATTATAATATAGGCTTAGTGTCAAATGACTTTGCTCAACTGTAAGGTAATGTACTTGTTCTGAGCATATTTAAGGTGATCTAGGCTAAACTATGATATCTCGTAGGTTAGATGCACTAAATGAAATTTTGACATCGTATTTTCAAGTTACATTGAGTTTATCAGAGTATAACCCCCTCACAAGTCAAGTAGCAACTGTATTTAGTAATGCACTCAGTAAAAATTGTACCTCGAATACCCATACAACCATTCTATTTTTCACTTTCAGTACAATAAATTACATAAGCTATTTGCCACTTTATTATAACACAGGCTTTGTGTCAAATGACTTTGCTCAACATAATGTACTTGTTCTGAGCACATTTAAGGTGATCTAGGCTAAGCTACGATATATCATAGGTTAGGTGAACTAATTGAATTTTTCACATCATATTTTCAGCTTACATTGAGTTTATCAGGGTGTAACCGTTTCACAGGTCAAGGAGCAACTGTATTTAGTAAATAGTATTGAGAAAATTAGCTCAATATATAGAAGAATAAGAAATCAGATTTCTACCACATATCATACTTAAAAATTAGGACTAAACAGGCCAGAAATGTAAAAATGAAAAAGAAATTTAAATCTACTAGAAGAAAATATAGGAGACTATATATGTGTCTTTAGGACTAAAAGGATTTCTTAAACAGAGCCATAAATCAAATGACATTAAAGAAACAATTTGTAGATTAAACTTCATGAAAATGTAAGATATCAGTCCAATTTAAAAAGAAAATATAAAGTTATAAAACAGATATCAGGTTGGAGAAGATATTTGCAGCATTCAAAAGCAACTAAGCTTCAATGTCTGGAATTTATAGAAAATAAGAAAAAGCAAATGGATTAGTGGGAATATGATATGAACCACAATTCATAGAAACCCTAGCAATCTATAAATATGCAAAGAGGTAGGTAACTTCACCAGCACTTAGCAATATGCAAATTTAAAAAATGTCAAACTGAGGTTTCCTTCTGAATCTACCTGTTGGAGAAATTACAAAGTCAGATAATATCAAGCATTGGGTAGAATGAGAGGAAATGAGAATCTTCTTGTAATTGAAAATGTAATTTTGTTCAGCCATTTTTGAGAGCAATCTGGATTTATTTAGGATGAACTGAATACAAGCACAATATTCATTGGAGTAATGTTAGATACTGATGCAAAAAAAAATACGTGTCAAAATTTCAGTTATTTAAATAGAATAAAACTCTAACATAGCAGTTCACTGCCAGCCTTCCTGTCAGTTGGTTTTTCTGTGACCTGTGTTTCAGGGACCCAGGTTCCTTCCAGTATGTTACTCTTTCCTCTTCATTACGTGGCTCTTAAGGGATTCCCTGAGCTCATAACCATTTCAGCCAGGAAAGATTAGGAAGAAAGGCACATAGAAGGACTTTATAGACCAGACCTGGAAGTGGCTAATGTTACTCTCATCCATCTCTCATTGGCTTGTACAAGTCACATGACCATTTCCAACTGCAAAGAGAGTTGGGAAGTACAGTCAAGTTGTGAGCCTAGGAAGAAGAGACAGTTTGGGGGAACATTAACATAGATAAAAGTATATCTATGACTCACCAATTCCATTCTGACTTACACACCCTAGAAAAAGCACTGCATGATGTGGAAGGATACATATATACAAATGTCTAGTGGTGTGTCATGTTTGATAAAAAAAATTTAGAGGTAAACTTAGGTGTTCATCAGTGGAGGATAGATAAATAAAATGGGCCACATAGACATTGTAAAATACTGTGCAGTATGATCGGAAAGGTGACTTAGTTTTACACATAGCTAGCTAAAGTTTATTTATTTTACTATTTTTTAACTTTTTGAGACAGAGTTTCACTCCATCACCCAAGCTGGAGTGCAGTGCATGATCTCAGCTCACTGCAACCTCTTTCTCCTGGGTTCAAGTGATTCTCTGGCTTCAGCTCCAAAGTAGCTGAGATTACAGGTGCCCACCATCACGCTGGGCTAATTTTTGTATTTTAGTAGAGACAGAGTTTCACCATGTTGACCAGGCAGGTCTCAAACTCCAGATCTCAAGTAATCCACCCACCTTGACTTCCCAAGTGCTAGGATGACAGGCAAGAGTCACTGTACCCAGCCACACACAGCTAAATGTATGGATGTGAAAGAATAATGAATGATTAAACAGACATTGTATAAGATTTCCAGCTAAATTTCATTTGTGTCAATCTTTCAAACCATATAAAATGGTACAATATATTTATCAGAAATACATGAGTATGTAAATAAACTATGAATTGTGGAAAGAAAAAACATACATCAAAACATAGGTGTGGATAACTATTGGAGGATGAGCTTGAGGATGATAAATAAAAGTACAATATAGTAAAATTTAAAGGAGGGGATGTTTATAGACTGCTGATGACTGTGTGCCATGAAGTTCGGAATGTCATCACTTCAGTTCTGTTTATACAAGCTCTTCCTCAAAACAAAATAGCCCAAAGCCAAGCAATCTGACCCACAAACAACTATACACAGGAAGCATAATAAAAAAACTAATTGCCTGTTTGGGGATTGAGTGCTAAAGGACTTCTGGGTCATTGCAAGTTCAGCAGCTAACATTCAAGAAAATATTCATTGAGTTACTACCCTGCGTATGACATTTCATGACCCTCATGGAATTTTATATATTAAGGGGTAAAGTGGAGGGGAAGACATTAAACAAAGATGCACATTTTGGTAAGAACTTTAAGGAAGGGAAATATTATAAAAGACAAAGTCATTATAACAAATTTCCCCCTGATTAATTGGGGGACATAAAGTCATTGGAATACATCTCACGTTTCCAAGGATTGAGCATGTAAATGAAACTTGATGGTAAAATCAGAGTTACCAGAAAAAAGTTGGAAAAGAGCATTCCAGGGGATGAGCATGACATAGAAAAAACAATGTGGAATATTGGAAGAATTAAATGTGGATGAAGCAGAATGAGGCAGAGGAAGGTTGTCTCATGATCAGAAGTGAGGCAGGCACTAGAAGGTTGGACTTTATTATACCTGTGAAGTACCTTGGATTTTATTCTCAAATGCAATAGCCTTTTTGTGTGATGATACAATTTTTTATGTTTATTCTAAATTTAAAATAATAAATAATGCTTACCCTTATTCCCAGAGATCTATGTAAAAATATGACCATGGCAGTGCTTGTGAAAGAGTGAAAAATAGAAAATAAAATCTAAACATATATCAGTAGAGTCAAATAAAGAAGGGTACATCTGTATTATAGAACACTATGTTAAATTTTAAAAAGACTAAGTAGATAAAACCAGATTAAAACAATGGATTTATTAGCATACAAGTGTTAAAGAAGATGTAAGCCCCCATATGTGTGTGTATACACATGTGTATACACATATACACGCATATATACACACATACACACATACATATAAACATATATTTTCATATGAAAATGAATGCAAAAGAAATATACTATATTTTTATCAGAAGTATCCTTCAGGCCAGGCATGGTGGCTTACATCTGTAATCCCAACACTTTAGAAGGCCAAGGTTGGTGGACTGCTTTCAGCTCAGGAGTTCAAGACTAGCCTGGGCAACATGGCGAGACTCCGTCTCTACAGAAAAATTAGCCAGGTATTGGTGACTTGTCCCTGTAGTCCCAGCTACAGTGAGTCTCCAGCTTCTTTGAGCCTGGAGAATCACTTGAGCTCGGGAATTGGAGGCTGCAGTGAGCCAAGATCTTGCCACTGCACTCCAGCCTGGTGACAAAGTGAGACCCTCTCTCAAAAAAAAAAAAGTCTCCCTGGGGGGAAAGGGACAATAAGTAGTGGGGAGTAAGGTAAGAACTTCCATTTTTCGTAACATATACTTGCTTAAAACGTTTACGATAAAAAGTATACTCTACGTTATCAGGTTAATAACAAAAAGCAGAACAGAAAAATTTTAAAAGAAATGGTTTATGTAGTAATCATGGAGAAAGATGTTTGTTGTTCAGCATAGATGCTGGAGGAGACAAAGAGAAATGAATGAATTTTTAAATATACTTTATACATAAAATCAACCGGTAGAACTTGGTAATGGATTAGTTGCACCAGACAGAAGAATGACATCTATTATCCAGAAATGAAAACAAGGAGGTTAGAGATACCATGAAATAAGATGATGGGGACATAAGCAGGACAAATTTGGAATGAAAAGATCAAGTATTCTCTCGTGTATCAGTTAAGTTCCAGATGTCTGCTTACCCCAGTGGAGACGTCAAGTAGGCAGCCACAATGGTCAGCAGGGAGGTCTGTTCAGGTATTAAGAATAGAAGAAAGAATAAATTTTGAAAGCCACGGACAGTATACCAAGCATGGCATTTTGCTATAGTTGTTCCTATGTGATCTAGGAATTTTATCAATACCATTATTTCATCATTTATATCACTAGTACCAATGCAAATAGCATTTCCTCTCCCATACTGACATGTATGTGTTTGTGCTTGTGTGTGTGGATGTGTTTGTTTAATCATCTAGAAATTCTCTTAGCTTAATATTAGAAAACATGGCGATCAAGAAATGTAGTAACGTTTATACAAAGAATGTTAACAAGAACAGCCAAACACTTCAGGAAGAAAAATTAATATAAAAGTAAAAGCTCACAATTGTCTACATGCCTATTATTTACATATGGAAAGCACAGCCCCAAGACATTTGTTTTTTTCTTTGTGTGTGACTATCTGGAGTAGTGGTTCCCAAAGTATGGTCCCCAGACCAGTGTCATTAGCACCACATGGGAATTTATTTGAAATTCAAATTCTTGAGCCTTATCCCAGACCCACTGAATCATAAATCTAGGGTGGAGTCTAGTAATCTGTGTTCAATGAGCCCTCCACCCCAATCTGATGTACCTTCAAGTTTGAGAATCACCGATTTAGAAAAACTGTCACTATTTCTACAACCTTGTTTGCATAGAGCACCCAAGACTAATTAGGAGGAGTTTGATGATAAAGTTACAGAGGACTTGGTTATTCAGCGAGGAAATAAAAAGAAGCTATTTCATTTAAGTTTAGGCAGAAGTTAACTTCCATTCTGTACATGAATTTTGACTGGCACTGATGCTGACCTTTTAGAAGTCTGAGGCTCCTGGCACAAATGCTTTTAATCTAGTACAGATTTTTGACCTCATCATTGACAGAAAGTTGGCATTTCTGATACACAAAGACAAGACTATCTGACCTTTTTGCATTGCAACAATTGCCATGATTGGCAGGCCTTGGCCTCTCTTTTGAAGGGATGTGGCACTTGGCACTCTCAAATCATATAAAGAAACTTCATCCTGTCCTCTACAGCTTGAGCATGACAGATTGCCCCATCTGGTGATATTCTGAGATCCTGTTGTTTCAATGAGTCTGTGGATGACTATCAGCTTCCTGATGACAGACAGTGTGTAGGCTGGCAGCTGCCATTCTGATGTCTTTAGCTAGCAGTGATACTGTTTGACAGCCAAGACCTTTACTTGAGCATAGTGAGAGTTGATATCAACTCAGCAAGGAGGTAACACTGAAATCTAGCCCACAGATCACATTACCTATGGCATTCTGCTAAGCAAATAAGAATAAGAAATGTAGGAGGCAAAGCAGGATTACTTACTACTTTTATCACTTGTGAAATCAATATAGACTGAAATATATGCTTTTGTTTAACTCGTGCCTCCTTGCTATATCTAAAAAAAATCATCATTATCATCATCATCATCATCATCATCATCATCCTTAGCCAAGAAAGATGCAAGAGGAAATAAAACAAGTAAGCTTTTCCCTTAGGGTGCTTATGATCAATTTGGCAAAAAGATGGACATGTGTTCACACCTAAAGAGGCAGCTATTCAGCTCTGGCTTATTGGAATCTTATGGGCATGAACATACTCTTCCATTTTACAAAAATTTGGAGATGAATATTTCATGTAAAGCAGCATTCCACTCCAACTTGTAATGTTTTAACTAATTCAAATCTAAAACAATGTGCAGACCTATGTTATGTGGGGAAAACAGAACATGTTTGTGTGTTGGAGGCAGCCCTTTGGTTCCGTTTTTGACCTCTGAAATGGGTTTTGGTCTTCATGTTTCACCATCTCATGGTGTCCTCTTATAAAACTCCTCCTCCTACAACCAAAATAATCCTAACATTTTTTTTTTTATATAAAGTAGACAATTATCAAGAAAGAGAGAAAAATAAGATTCAATTTTAACTCCAATTACAGAAGTATTTGTGTTTCAGAATCTCTTCTAATAAAGTCCTGGGTCCCTAAAGCCCACTAAACCACCACCAGTTGAAAACATCTCAGATGGGTCTATATATCCATACAGTTATCATATAGTTTAACTTAAGTGCATTATCTCCCAAATTCAGGTTGCATACATCCTTATTAAGGGAAACTCCACAACTGCATAAACCTTTCACAACAAATAAGGGAAAAATGAAAGATCACTAATCTTGGCATTTAACTCTCCTGATTGCTCAGAGGAAATTTGAAGAATAGGAGAAAGGGGGGGATTCAGGATGCCACCCCATTTGACACCCCACAGAAACACAAATATAGAATGTTAGGGAGTTGTATACATGTGATAGGGGAGAGCAAATAAAGAAGAATGCAAAGAAAGTTACTTCATTATTGATGGTTCTTAAATTTGCTTCATGTGAGAATCACCTGGGAAGCTTTTAAAGCTCTGCTGCCCAGGCCATACCCACATCTATAAAATCATTGTCTCTAGTGTCAGAACACAGGCATCCATGACTCCATATATGGCCAACTTTAAGAATACTACACATCATTAAGTGTGCTGAAATGCAGGATACAGTTGAGCTATAAACCCATTATTTAAAGCAGAAAAGTGAGAGGAGAGGGAAGGAAGGGAGATGTAATTTTCTAATGACTACAAATCTCACTTCTTACGTGGGCTGACCCCTCCGCCCATTTTATTCAGACATTCTCCTTTTTAAATTTTCAGCAAAATTGTGATTCCCATTTCAACCATAAACTCAAAACATTTTACTACTTGACCATTAAAGGTTTTCATCAACTAACCTCTCTGTCCGCCATTTTTCTTTTCATGAATCCTTTCTATATAGATGTTGCTGCCAAGTTAATCTTGCCATGACCCCATTATAATCTTTCATCACTGCTCAAAATTTTAAATGACTTGTTTATCTCCTGGGCTACCTGAGTTCTCCACAATTATCTTATTCTTTTTAATAAATGTAAATATAATACTATGTGGTAGGTATTATTCTTAGAACTTTATAACATTAATTTATTGAATCATGCTGGCATCTCTATGAGGGAGGTATTTTTATTATCTTTATTTTTAAAATGAGTATACAGAAGCAGAGTGAGCTTAAGTACTTTGCCCAGAGTAACAAATATGGTCAGTGGTAGTAACTGACATTCAGCAAATGAAGTTTGGCTCCAAAGACTACATTCCCATTCTCTTAGCCTTCCCTCCTTACCTTTTCTGTTGCAGCGAAATTCTTCAATCACATTCACCTCAATCTATAATCACAGTATAAGTCCTGATTTGGGCACTGTAACTTGTTCTCCCTTCTCTGTTTCCCCTCTTTTCTTTTTTTCATATTCTCTTCCATGGCTATGTCTGAACACTTACATCTTGTGTCAAACACTAGAAAGAGTTTCTGCCACTAAGGGGACATGGACAATAAAGAACTGTCATGCAACAATTTATTTTCCAAGGACCAACTGAAATCCCACTCTCTGAAATAACTTGCTTGGTAACTCAGGTCTAAAGAGATAGCTTGGTTCCCTCAAATTTATACCTCACATAGTTGATATGATTTATTTTTTGGCAACTAATCATCCTACAACTTATGTTTTTAGGTAATAATCCATCTCTCCAATAGATAAACTACTTTGGGACACGATCACTCTTTTTATTGTTTTAATATTTTAGCAAATATTAAAATAATAATTAACAATATAAAATAAAACATTAAATTTAAAAAGAGATGAAAATAATAAAATAAAATAAAAATAAAAAATAAGAAGTATTTTAAATATTTTAGTAAATATTTTTGAGTCACGTCTCTGTATCAGGCCCTTTTGTATTTGCCGAAAAAACAATGTTGAATAAAACAAAATACCTGTTCTCATCCACATGGAGCCTACATGACCAGCAGCTTGTCTCTCTCTAGTAGCTTATCTTTCTCCTTACAGATTCGAAAATAATAACAGTGAAGCTGAGGAAAGATTAAGCAAAATAGTGAGAGGGATAAAAACAGAGGAGACCAGTAACACTGTCATCTACATTAATATTGAGGGATGATTACTTGTGCCAGAAGAAAGCATTTATCGGAAATAATATTTTTTAATTGTCTACCATCTTTTGTAACCAGAGGCATTAGGCCATTCTTACATTGTTATGAAGAAATACCTGAGCCTGGGTAATTTATGAAGAAGAGAAGTTTAATTGGCTCACAGTCCTGCAGACTATACGGGAAGCATGATGCCGGCATCTGCTAGTTTCTGCGGAGGTCTCAGGAATCTTCTGCTCATAGTGGAAGGTGAAGCTGGAGCAAGCACATCACATGGGGAAAGCAGGAGCAAGAGAAGGGAGGGAGGTACAACACAATTTTAAACTACCAAACCTCATGAGAACTTACCTGCTGTCACAAAGACAGCACTAAGCCAGTCATGAGGGATCCACACCCATGGCCCAATAACCTCCCACCAGGCCCCACTTCCCACATGGGGATTACAATTTAACAGCAGATTTGGGCAGAGACATATATTCAAACTGTGTCACCAGACCATCAGGATCAGATAAATTGCATATAAAAAATGTGAATAATATTCACTATTTGGAGGCTTTTAGAAAATAAATAATTATGTTCTATATCTAGGGATGCAGTCCCCAATTATATCACAATTTAGAAAAAAATTAATATTTTAAAATTCTGAATGTTTTGTTCAAGATGGAACCTGCTTAATTACAAGGTAAAAAGAATGTGTGACTTTTGCTTGGAATTAAGCTCCTGATCTAAACACTGGAGCACTTTTTGATTATAAAAGTAAGTTATAGTCATTTCTAATCCTAAATAATTTGGGCCAAATAGATTTTGCATGTGATATTTATGACTCATATACTGTGTTCTGTAAAACTTCCCCCAAAGACTCATTAAATCTGTTTTATGAGTATTTTTCCCAGCCTTGAACTTTCATTAACTGGAAGGAAGAGAATAAAGCCCATTTACAATGCCACCAGATCCATGCCAAGGCCCTTGCTTGACGGATGTCTTCCTAATGAATTATATGTATTGTAAACAGTAGTACGTGCCAGCCCAAAGTTTTCATTAATTTTTCATTAATGAAATGCACCACTTAGCTTGCTTGACATTTAACCAAGCTACATAAATTTAAGCTAGATAGAGGTCACCATAGAAAAGCATTTGCAAGTGTCACTGAAGAAACAAGCAAGCAGCTGCTCCACCTCTTAACACAAATCCTGCCCCAAACCATGTTCCAGTTTACCACCAACAGATTAATAAAACATGGAACAAATCAATGATACTGTAATTAGCTGCTAGTGGCTGATTTTAAATTTAGTTCTCTATGCTACTATTTAAGAACATTGTATATTTTTAATAGTTTCTCTTTCATTTTTGGTTCCCAATTGGACAGGGTAGCCATCAGTTACCTGGGGGCATTTTGGTTCTAAATGCTGCAAGTGCTGTGTATTTCAGACCCTCCCTGCTTTCTAATGTACAGTTTCCACCATGTGTTTCAGGTTTCAAAAACACAACCCGTGTAAATAAGGTAATACAGGAGAAAAATACTCCTAAACTGTGGTTAAATATGCTGCGACAACAGGAAATCCACACACCTATATAATCTGAAAACCCCAAAGCTTTCATGCCAAAGAATTCCCAGAAAAGTGAAAAATAACTAGTCTTTAAAATGTAAGGTTTTGGAAAAGAATTTCCTTTCCCTTCGTTCTTGATACTCTTAGGAGTTCAGCTGACTTAAAGCATAACAATTCTAGAGCAACTCAGGTAACTCTAAGTTCTTCTAATTGATACGGGTGTAATTGCTAATATCTACCTGATAGAGATGGGCTTAGGATCCAGGTAGAGCTGAGCTTACAGGGGACATTATCTCTTGAGTTCTTTCAACCTGAAGAAAGCAAAAGCCAATGGAAAATGATATTTTTGTTCGCCACAGGTTATATACAGTCCATGTTCAATAGAAGCAAAAAACTATGCTTTTGCTTCTATTGAACATGGACTGTATATAACCTGTGGCGAACAAAAATATCAACAGCATCACAATGATATCACAATATCATCACAAATGATATGGTTGTGCTCCCTCTCTATGTTGGTCAGGAGGGCAGGTACATTTTCAATTTCACAAAGGTTTATTATGCTCAGATTCTGTGCATAATACTATGCTAGGCTGAGAGAATTCAAAGAAGCATTCTCTTTGTTCCTTCCCTCAAAGAGCTTATTTCAGTAGTGGAAACAGACATAATCAGACCATATTAGTATCATCAGGTAGTGCGGTAATTATCCTTAGCAAAATAATAAAGAAACAGAAAGCCAAATACCACATATTCTTTCTTATAAGTGTGAGCTAAATGATGAGAACACATGGAAACATAGAGGAGAACAACACAAAATGGGGCCTATTGGAGGGCGGAGTGGTAGGAGGAGGGAGAGGATCAGGAAAATTACCTAATGGGTACCAGGCTTAATAGGTTGTGATGAAATAATCTGTATAACAAACCCTCACGACACAAGTGTACCTATGTAGCAAATGTGCACAGGTACATCTGACTTAAAATAAAAGCTAAAAAAAATAAGAATATAACATTCTTACACCGTTTTCTCAAACCATAAGATTCAACTAAATCCATCCCTTGTTACAAAGTTGATTCTACTTGTTACTCTCTTCTTTGAGAGATTCTCAGCTTCATTTCATTTTATCCAACACAAAACATTCCAAAAGTTCCTTTCAGATATACTAGCACATTTCTGCATAAAAAAATTTTATATAATAAATGAATAAAGGAAATAAGAATATATAATATTTCTCTAATAACAGCAATGCCTTTCTTGAAATTCTGTTGCTGAGAACCACAGTTGAACCATAGAGTTTTTCTTTTAGTTATACTTTGGCCATCAATCTTACATCCCCAAGCATGTTTCTTCTGGAGAGTCTCCCGGGATTCATTTCATTTCTTTCCTTCTTTCTATCTATCATCATTCACTTTTTTACCTAGAGTTTATGACCCCACTTTCGCCCACTCCCCAGCAATACTGCTTCAGAGAGATCAGCATTTCCCCAGCCTCATTTTCTTGCTATTCCTCAAAAGAACACAAAAGATTTCTGTTTTTAGAGTACCTCTGCCAAGCGTTTAGTAAGGCAGCCTCAATTTCATTAACAATAAACTTCCCTTAGAGCAATGTCAAGGAGAGAAGAAAACCGTACAAACTAAATCTGTACTGGTGATTCTTATGAAAAAAGGGAATGGAGAGCAGGGGTGATTTAAATACAGAGTTAAGAGCAACACTTACCAAACCCTTCACATATTCCTGAAACATCTTTGCATCACCCACTGTTTTTCTCACTGCATGCAGTTATTCTTGTGCTTCTCAAGTGAGAGGAAAGAACAACTCAAGTACTAGGCTATCAGGTTTTTCTTTCGAATCACCTCACCACTTAAGTAATTTATTATACAGCTATATGTTATCTTTAATGAAGTCATATCCTTTGATCTTGCTCAAGTCTTTATTATAGGTCTATTTTAATATTATTCAAGTACCAAAGATGTATCCTGCTTTCTCTTCCTTCTTCCTGTCATAAAGGTACCTTTCTCTTAGAAAGCCCATCCTACCCCACCTTAAAAAAGACATGTAAGCCAAGAGGGCATGGGAAAGAAGTAGAAAGTAGAAGTAATTTAAATGTATTCTATTCCTTTATTATCATATCTATCTGGAGAACTACAGGACAAATGCCATTCATCTCTATTTCTTCATGACTCTTGTTGCTCTCTGATTATAGAACTATTCATATAATTATTAAATAATAAGTATAACAAAACTGCTATTTTATGTATTTAAATTACCAGCTTTTGTTAACAGAAGCCTGAGAATTTTTTTTTGCAATCCAATTAAATTTAGAAATCAGATTTTTCAAAACACACACACACACACACACACACACACACACACACTTAGAAAAAGTAACCTTCTGTTTTTCTCTCTTCTCCCATATATCCATCTGGTTCCTCATCTTGGATGGCTCACTGAGACTTGTGTCCTCATTCCCAGTGAAAGATGACATCTCTATCTAGTTCCTCATCAAATAAAATGGGGAGTGGTGATTTTTCTATTTCCCCCCCTTCCTATTACTCTAATAATAAAAACATTTTAATTACTTCCTAAAGATATATTGAATCCATTCTCCCTATCCTTGCCATTATTGTCTTCCTTTAGGCCCTCATTATCTTTTCACTGCTTTGTCTAATTGCCTTCTCAAAATTTTGGTTCTCAAAATACTCATGGTAATCCTCCTGGCTACCAGTATAGGATTCTCTGTTTTTTGTTTTTTGTTTTGAGACAGAGTCTCACTCTGTCATTCAGGCTGGAGGGCAGTGGCACGCTCTCGGATCACTGCAAGCTCTCGGGTTCACGCCATTCTCCTGCCTCAGCCTCCCGAGTAGCTGGGACTACAGACACCTGCCACCACACCTGGCTAATTTTTGTATTTTTAGTAGATACGGGGTTTCACCGTGTTAGCCAGGATGGTCTCGATCTCCTGACCTCGTGATCCACCCGCCTCGGCCTTTCAAAGTGCTGGGATAACAGGTGTGAGTCACCGCGCCTAGCCAAGAGTCTCTTAAAATACAAATAGGACCATCTCATTCCCCTGCTCAAAGTGTTCAATGACTCCCAGATAAATATAAGATAAATACAAAGCTACTTAGCATTATCTTTCACGATTTTGCTTCCTATCCATAATAGCCAGTTTTTTTTTAATCTTTCCACTAGTTACAGCATGCACTTGTACTTAGTGTTCCAGATATGCTAAAGAGCTTGGAATTGTCCTAAGTTCCATACTATCTATACCCCAGATACAATACCAGTTCCCCACCTGTTCTCCATTCTCATTTATCTTGCAAACTTATCTCCCCCAAAAACTGTGCAGATAGTTTCTCCTATAAAACTTGCACTAACACTCCAAGAAAGCTTCAATCACTTCTTCTACTGTACTATTTCTATATCCTATATAAACATATACCACTGTTGATTCCAAATGCATTATACAAATTTATATATCTCTTTGTTTTGCTGGCCAGTATTTTTGAAACTATGGTTGTAACGTATTGGTGAATCATGAATTAGAAGAAGAATGCAAAGGACAGGATAGGGTTGGATAGAATGTGGTATATTACATACAGCAAGGATATAATTGCTTCATTAAATTCTTATTTCAATATGAAGAGAAGGTGAAGAGTAGAGAGGAGAGAGAGACAGAGAGAGAGAGGTGTCATATACTGGCAAGTGATATATAAAGAATTTCTGTGGGTCATGGTGAAAAAAATGAATGTGACTATACTTGAGTGTAAGTATATTGGCTATAGGATTAATTTTGTAATAATTTAAATTATAACAATGTCATTCATGTAGGAGTACCTACTTAAAACCAGGTGCTGGCCTTTGTGCTAAATAAATAATTTTTTATATTGTAACCATCATCCTGCAAAATAGAGACCATTATTCCCATTTTACAAATGAAGACATGTTTTGGATCTGTTAATTTTATTTGTCAAATTCAATTCCACTGATTTGGGTGCATATCATTTCTCTCTCTCTTTCTTTTTTTTTGTTTTCATTTTGAGACATGGTCTCACTGTCATCCAGGCTGGAGTGCAGTGGCATGATGATGGTTCACTGCAGTCTTCAACTGCCAGGCTCAGGCAATCTTCCCACCTTAGCCTCCTGAGTAGCTGGGACCACAAGCATGTGCCATCATACCTGGCTAATTTATTTTTATTTTTATTTTTTGTAGAGAGAGGGTCTCCCTCTGTTGCCCAGACTGGTCTCAAACTACTGGGCTCAATTGATCCTCCCACGTTGGCTTCCCAAACTGTTGGGATTACAGGCATGACTCACCATGCCTGGTCCATGTCTAGTTCTAACCCACTTCTTTGGTAAGTGCATTTTCCCCAGTCATATATGAACAACTTGATGTATTAAAGATTAGAGAACCACCCATGAAAGATAAGTACATTTTCCTTAGGCAAACAGCAATGTTGAAATTTACACATCTATATGGTCCCCAAATCTATACCCTTTACACCACTTCATACTGCCTTAATTTTCTAATCCTATTAGACTCTAACCCTATTAGATTCCTATTAGACATCTGCCATGCAAGAGCTTATAAAACTTTCATGATATTCATGGAGTTTTAATATAATTTGATTGAGTTCTATTTGAATGTGTAGAAGTTATTAAAACACCTTCTTTGCTCTCCAAAGGCAAGGAATAAAAATGACATCAATAAAAAGGACAAAACGTTAATAATACAAGTACATGTGCAAAAATGTGCATTATGACCCAAATATAGAAATTGGCCTCTTTGTAGACAGGCACAAAGAGAAACATATATAGGCATTCAAAACTGTTAATAATGCTGGCTTTGGCTACTAATAAGCCTTATAAACAAATCCCTGTCAAACTAGAAATCAACCCAGGGTGTCTATTGTTTAAACTTTTTTTAGAAGTATCATTGAGGTTATTTTTTGAAAAGTAACTTTTGGATAGTTAAAATTTTATTTAAATTTTTTTGTATAGATTTATGAGGCACAAGTGCATATTAGCTACATGCATATATTGTATAGTGTTTCAGTGGTGAAGTCTGGGCTTTGAGTGCAACCATCATTCAAACAGTGTACATTGTATCCATTAGGTAATTTCTCATTCCTCATCCCCTCTCACTCTCTCACCTTCCCAAGTCTCCAATGTCTATTCCATTTTCTATGCCATGTGTACACATTACTTAAATTCCACCTATAAGTTAGAACATTCAGTATTTGACTTTCTGTGTCTGAGTCATTTCATTTGAGATAATGGCCTCCAGTTCTATCATGTTGCTACAAAAGTCATAATTTTATTCCTCTATAGTCTTGATTTTTTTTTAAGAAAAATAAAACCTTTGAACTCATTAATACCAAGTGCAAGGAGGTTTCCAAATACATCTCCTTGCTTAACATTCTTATCTCAAGTATAGAAAATTTCAATATTGTGTTGGCTATTCTGAGTCATTGGCCTATCCATACAAATTATACATTCAACTTGTCAATATTCATAAAATAACTTCTTAGGATTTTTATTTAGAGTGCATTGAATCTATAAATCAAGTCAAGAAAAACTATCGTTTTGACAATATTCAGTCTTTCTATCCATGAAGATGGAGTATCTCTCCACTTACATAGTTGTCCTTGTATTTCTTTCATCAGAGTTCTATAGTTTTTCTTATACAGATCTTGTAACTATTTTGTTAGACTTATTGATATGGTTTGGCTCTGTGTCCCCACCCAAATCTCATCTCAAATTGTAATGGCCATATCACTTGGTTTTGAGGGAAGGACCGTGTGGGAGGTGACTGGATCATGGGGGCAGTTTCTGCATGCTGTTCTCATGATAGTGAGTGAGTTCTCATGAAATCTAACAGTTTTATAAGGAGTTTTCCCTGCTCTTGCCCACTCTCTCTCGGCTGCTGCCATGTATGATGTGCCTGCTTCCCCTTCCGCCATGTTTGTAAGTTTCCTGAGGCCCACCCCCAACCAGGTGGAGTTGTGAATCAATTAAACCTCTTTTCTTTATAAATTACTCAGTCTCAGGTAGTTCTTTATAGCAGTGTGAGGACAGACTAATATGCTTATACCTTAGCATTTTATTTTTATGATGTGCTACTGTAAATAATATTGTGTTCTGAATTTCAATTTCCATTTGTCCATTTTACATACATTGCATATGTTAAAAAGCAATAGATTTTTGTATATTTACCTTGTATTCTGCAACCTTGCTATAATTGATTATTAGTTCCAGGAGGTTTTGTGGTTTTTTGTTTGTTTGTTTGTTTGTTTTGTCTATCCTTCTGGATTTTCTAGATAGGTAATCATGTAATCCGTGAATGAAGATAGCTTTATTTATTCTTTCTGAATCATATACATTTTCTGTCCTTAACTTATTGCATTACGTAGGACTTCCAGTACAATCCTGAAAATTCATGGTGAGAGGTAGTCTTACCTTGTTTCTGATCTAGATTCTCACCATTAGTTAAAATGTTAGCTGTAAAATGTTTGTAGATACTATTTATTAAGTCAAGGTAGTGTCCATCTATTCCTAGATAGCTAAGAGTTTTTGTCATGAGTGAATGTTGGATTTCATCAAGTGCTTTCTATAACTATTGATATGATTATGTGATTTTACTTTTTCAGTCTGTTCATGTGATGGATGAATTAATTGATTTTCAAACTGAACCAGCCTTACATCCTCAGGATAATTGCAACTGGTCATGGTATATAATTCTTTTATACATTATTGGATTTGATTTGCTCATTTTTTATTGTGAAAGGAAACTATTAATTTTACTTAAATATTTCAAATGGGCAAAAAATATGATTAGATATTTTATAACAGAAGATGAACAGATGGCAAATAAGCACATAAAATATGCTCACCATTATTTTTTGCTAAAAAATTATAAGTTAACTCCACAATGAGATACCATGAAATACCAATTAGAATGATCAAAAATTAAAGCTAAAATCCAACCACAACAGAAACTAATCAAGTGCTGGCAAAGATGCAAAGCAACAAGAACCATTTTACTTCCTACTGGAAGGTAAAATATAATATAATCCAAGTGATTATAGTTTGACTGTTTTTTATCATGTCAAATATCATACAGCCCAGCAATCCTCTTGTGGGCATTTACCTAGAACAGCTATAATTAATGGTCACACAAAGTGTTTAAACAAGCTTTAAACATAACCACTCAAAACTTGAAGCTCTTAATATCTTTAAACTGGTAAACAGATAAACTACTAGATATTTATACTACAGAATGCTATTAAGGGAAGAAACAAACAAACAAAAAAAAACCCAAATTATTAGTTCACAGTAAAACCGTGGGTGAATGTCAAATGCTTTCTGCTAATTGAAAAACCACATATTATATGATTTCACTTATATGACATTCCAGAAAAGGCAAAATTATAGGGACAGAGAACAGATCAGTGAATTCCAGGAGCCAGGCATGTGGAGTACAGGTGATTACAATGAGGCAGCAGGGGAATTTTTTAGAAGCCAGAAGTGTTCTCTATCTTGACCATGGCAGTGGATACACAATTGTATGAAGTTCTCAAAACTCACAGAGTTGTACATCACAAAAAGTCGATTTTGTTAAATGTTAATTTCTAAAAATTGCGTAAACCTATGACTGGGAAGGCCTTGAACTCTTTCACTTCTCTTAGAAACAACTGTAAAACACAATCTTTTTACTAAATAACCTATTTAAAGCAAACCATGAATTATCATTTGACTATAGTGTCCAATTATATATGATAAAGAACAAGAATGCTTAGAATAAAGAATTCATTTCAGATAAGAAAAAAACATGGTGTCAATATCCCTGTTAGACTTATACCTTAGCTTAAGCAAAAACTCAAAATAAGCTTATATCTTTGGGTCTGCAATCAATTCCTTTTCAGTGAATGGTTCTGACTTTACACTCTCATCATAAACAAGTTTTGTGTTAGTGTATCAGAGCTACAAACAATGAGTAAATTCACAGAAAAAATATGACTTCATTTTCTTATAGTGCCATACACTATACCTCTTTAAATGCCAATTATTTTACACAAATCACAGAGTAAAGTATATGTGAGTTGATTATATATGGAAAAACATTGCTATCTTAAAAACAGCACAGGTGCTATTCCTATTTCTCATGGACTTTTAGTAAATAATTTGTAATAATGAACATGACAATAAAATTAGGAAAAAATTAATTTACCGTATATAATTTTAAAGCAATATAATCAAACTATCTATAAAACATAGCTAAAATCTAAAAGTGTTTATTAGTGGTGAAGGGGGATATTCATAGAAATGAATATTTTGTTAAAACCAATGAGAGTTTTTCTATGAATTATTATTACCATTATGGCAATATACTAGTCTTTCATTCTCTGTATCCATATAAACCAAACACAAGACAGGCTTACAGTTTGCTAAGACTTTAACTAGACTCATTTATGAACTATGTACCTTTCAGAATAATACAAATATTAAAACAAAAAAATGAAGAAGTCTCTTTTTGAGAACAATAAGCCCTAGGAATTTAAAAATAAAATTATAAGTATTACAAATACTGATAGACCTTAAAATTTCAAATCTAAATGTATCAGAGTGGGGTTCTGGTGAATGGAAATGTTCTAGAATGTTTTAGTTCTAGAATGAAAAGTATAAGTGAAATCAAAATAATAACTGTTTGAACTTCTATACTATAAATTTAGTCACACTGATACAAACCTGACCACTCTATAATGGATCACTCATCTAAACATTTAGTAATATATGTGGAAGCCTGGAATGGTAGTTTAGGTGAAATACTATTACATATTATGGTAAGACATGCTGCTGAGTAGCAAGGGAAAAATGTGTATACACGGAGTTGAAAATAGTCAAAATATTGGAGTCAAAATGCTCAATACATCAATTTCAGCCACCTAAAAGTACTTTATTAGAATGAGACTCTGGAACATAGATTTTAATAAAATTCAATTCACTTCTTAATTAGGTCACATCAGTAAAGTGTATGCAAATTTATGGGCTTTCAATGAGTTTGGCAGTAAAAGTCTAATACATCATTTGTAGAAGCAGCACAATTGTTCACAAGTAAAAAACTGCATATATCTGTGTATTTTCATCTCAGTTCCATCATTATACAATATTTGTAGTGCCACAGGAAAGCTTTGTCTTTAGAAGATAATGATAATATTGCCCCTTTAAGGTAACTTAAATGAAGGTGGGAAAGGAGGGTGGGAATGTAAAGGGAGCGTGATTCACAGAACAGCACCACCTTAAGCACTACTAAGAGTCAAACAGACTAACTTTGAGGGGCTCCTTGTTCAATTAGAATTTTTTTCTAAAAGTAAAAAATGTATATTGTATAAATTAAAATGACATTTTTATTCTCTATGTGTAAAACAGAAACTACTGTAACATGAATCAAATCTTCACCTTATACTTGACGTTTTTTGACATATGCATTTTGGTCTGTACATTTATGACATATATAAAGTCATAAATGTGATTGAATATGCCCCTTTAGTTACTTCAAAATCTACTTTCAACCCCTTTCTTCCTCTACCGTCCCTAGGCAAAGCATACAATGCATACAAACACCTTTAGGCTGATGGAGAAACAGACAGCAGGCTTATGCAGCTGGAGCACAGTGAGCCCAAAGGTTGGTAGGGATAAGTTCTGAGAAGTCATCAGAAACCAGATTGTATAAAGCCTTATGGACTATGGAAGGACTTTGGATTTCTTGTATAGTAGAAGTCATTGGGGGATTTTATGAAGGAGCGAAATATGACATTGTTCATATTTTGAATGGTAATCGTGGCTGCTGAGTATTTTATGCACTGTAGGTGGGCACAAGAAGTAGGAACCCATTAGAAAATTACTGCATTAATCCACACAGGGCTCGAGTTAGCATAAAAGCAAGAAATGTAGTGAGTTATTGCATTTGAAGGGAGAGTTTATAAAGATTTGCTAAATAGTTGAATGCCCCCTCATTTGTCTTTGGTCACACAGTTTATCTGATGCTGCTTCTAAAACCTCTGCCACCATAAACCCAATATGCCCAATAGCATCCAACTCACATTCTCTCTCAATGTTTCCTCATCACACTACTTTATTCCTCCATAATCTTATCTTATTCTGAAATTGTACTTTTTTTTCTTTACCAGCATTTCCCAAACTGTTAATAAAGTCCAACAGGCAAAGATAACAAGACCAACCTAGGGTCCACACAAGTTAGGATTATTAACCTACCAGGATAAGGAGGAATACTTGAGGGGAAAAAAAGTACCTCACCTAACAAAGGAAGACATAAGGGTTATTACAGAATTTTGACCAAGAGCTAGGTTTAGGTAAAATTTAAATGAAGCAGTGTTTTGTTTTGCATAAAGCAAAGTAGCCCTGTTTGTAAAAGGTAAGTATCGGGCTCAGGTTGAGAAATAAGACTGAGATTCCCATTTTCTTAAAAGCTGCAAGTTAGAAAAACAGAATTGTGCGTGCAAAAATCCTGTATCTGAGACACTGAGGCTGGCTGAAAAATGAAAGCTGCTTCTCTGTATCAAAGTGACCCAAAATGCTCAGATATTCCAGACAAGAATGAGATGTTCCATGATTTCTGATATGATTTGAAACAGCAAAGTTTATAATAGTCTATGATTGTAGATGTTTCTCAAGACTGTATCATTTTGTTGATAAATAAATGCAGTTTTAAGAGCTTTTCACTATGTACTATAGAACCTGTTTTAATAATAGTTTATTGACCATTTGGGGGGCAGGGTGCTGATTATATTTTTTATAAAATTAATCATAAAAAAGAGTAAGTACATTTTAGTTGTTTTTTAAAAATATATATACATGACGTTCAGAACTAAGAAATGGTGAAATGTGCCTGGAAGTTGTATGCTGAATCACTGGAGACATGAACTTGTAATGTTTACCCAGCAAGCTATTAATTACTTCATAGGTACTCACGAGAATTTCTTTGTGTTACCTATTCCAAATAGTCCCCCCAAAATGCATTAAGATTAACAGTATTCCCGTTTCTTAAAGACATTGTTGAAAATATACAAATATGAGTCCCACTATAGATTTTTTTTTTTATTATACTTTAAGTTCTAGGGTACATGTGCATAACGTGCAGGTTTGTTACATATGTATACTTGTGCCATGTTGGTGTGCTGCATCCATCAACTCGTCAGCACCCATCAACTCATCATTTACATCAGGTATAACTCCCAATGCAATCCCTCCCCCCTCCCCCCTCCCCATAATAGGCCCCGGTGTGTGATGTTCCCCTTCCCGAGTCCAAGTGATCTCATTGTTCAGTTCCCACCTATGAGTGAGAACATGCGGTGTTTGGTTTTCTGTTCTTGCAATAGTTTGCTGAGAATGATGGTTTCCAGCTGCATCTATGTCCCTACAAAGGACACAAACTCATCCTTTTTTATGGCTGCATAGTATTTCATGTTGTATATGTGCCACATTTTCTTAATACAGTCTGTCACTGATGGACATTTGGGTTGATTCCAAGTCTTTGCTATTGTGAATAGTGCCACAATAAACATACGTGTGCATGTGTCTTTATAGCAGCATGATTTATAATCTTTTGGGTATATACCCAGTAATGGGATGGCTGGGTCATATGGTACTTCTAGTTCTAGATCCTTGAGGAATCGCCATACTGTTTTCCATAACGGTTGAACTAGTTTACAATCCCACCAACAGTGTAAAAGTGTTCCTATTTCTCCACATCCTCTCCAGCACCTGTTGTTTCCTGACTTTTTAATGATTGCCATTCTAACTGGTGTGAGATGGTATCTCATTGTGGTTTTGATTTGCATTTCTCTGATGGCCAGTGATGATGAGCATTTTTTCATGTGTCTGTTGGCTGTATGCATATCTTCTTTTGAGAAATGTCTGTTCATATCCTTTGCCCACTTTTTGATGGGGTTGTTTGCTTTCTTCTTGTAAATTTGTTTGAGTTCTTTGTAGGTTCTGGATATTAGCCCTTTGTCAGATGAGTAGACTGCAAAATTTTTCTCCCATTCTGTAGGTTGCCTGTTCACTCTGATGGTAGTTTCTTTTGCTGTGCAGAAGCTCTTTAGTTTAACTAGATCCCATTTGTCAATTTTGGCTTTTGCTGCCATTGCTTTTGGTGTTTTAGACATGAAGTCTTTGCCCATGCCTATGTCCTGAATGGTACTACCTAGGTTTTCCTCTAGGATTTTTATGGTATTAGGTCTAACATTTAAGTCTCTAATCCATCTTGAATTAATTTTCGTATAAGGAGTAAGGAAAGGATCCAGTTTCAGCTTTCTACTTATGGCTACCAATTTTCCCAGCACCATTTATTAAATAGGGAATCCTTTCCCCATTTCTTGTTTTTCTGAGGTTTGTCAAAGATCAGATGGCTGTAGATGTGTGGTATTATTTCTGAGGACTCTGTTCTGTTCCATTGGTCTATATCTCTGTTTTGGTACCAGTACCATGCTGTTTTGGTTACTGTAGCCTTGTAGTATAGTTTGAAGTCAGCTAGCGTGATGCCTCCAGCTTTGTTCTTTTGACTTAGGATTGTCTTGGCAATGCAGGCTCTTTTTTGGTTCCATATGAACTTTGAAGCAGTTTTTTCCAATTCTGTGAAGAAACTCATTGGTAGCTTGATGGGGATGGCATTGAATCTATAAATTACCTTGGGCAGTATGACCATTTTCACGATATTGATTCTTCCTATCCATGAGCATGGTATGTTCTTCCATTTGTTTGTGACCTCTTTTATTTCACTGAGCAGTGGTTTGTAGTTCTCCTTGAAGAGGTCCTTTACATCCCTTGTAAGTTGGATTCCTAGGTATTTCATTCTCTTTGAAGCAATTGTGAATGGAAGTTCATTCATGATTTGGCTCTCTGTTTGTCTGTTACTGGTGTATAAGAATGCTTGTGATTTTTGCACATTAATTTTGTATCCTGAGACTTTGCTGATGTTGCTTATCAGCTTAAGGAGATTTTGGGCTGAGATTATGGGGTTTTCTAAGTATACAATCATGTAATCTGCAAACAGGGACAATTTGACTTCTTCTTTTCCTAACTGAATACCTTTATTTCTTTCTCTTGCCTGATTGCCCTAGCCAGAACTTCCAACACTATGTTGAATAGGAGTGGTGAGAGAGGGCATCCCTGTCTTGTGCCAATTTTCAAAGGGAATGCTTCCAGTTTTTGCCCATTCAGTATGATACTGGCTGTGGGTTTGTCATAAATAGCTCTTATTATTTTGAGATACGTTCCATCAATACCTAGTTTATTGAGAGATTTTAGCATGAAGGGCTGTTGAATTTTGCCAAAGGCCTTTTCTGCATCTATTGAGATAATCATGTGGTTTTTGTCTTTGGTTCTGTTTATATGCTGGATTACATTTATTGATTTGTGTATGTTGAACCAGCCTTGCATCCCAGGGATGAATCCCACTTGATCATGGTGGATAAGCTTTTTGATGTGCTGCTGGATTTGGTTTGCCAGTATTTTATTGAGGATTTTTGCATCGATGTTCATCAGGGATAGACAAAAATAAAAGAGAATTTTAGCCCACTGTAGATTTATTTGAACTTGAATCTCCAGGCCTATAAATCTGAATACTTAAAAAGTCCCCAAAATTTGTGGTCTGTTTGGGTTACCATGTATGTTAGTCTCACAAGGCTGTTGTAACAAATCTCCACAAACTTGGCAGCTTAAAAACAACAGAAATTTGTTGTTATACAGTTCTGGAGACTAAAACTTCAAAATCAGATTGTCACCAGGGCCATTGTTCCTCAAGGATTTAAAGGGAGTTTTTTTGTTTGTTTGTTTTTTCATTCCAGCTTCCAGTGGCTGTTGGCATTCCGTGGCTTGTAGCTGCATCTGTTTGTGACTCTGTTTTCACGTAATCTTCCCTTCGTGTCTATCTAAAAACTTTCTCTGCTTGTCTTACATAAGAAAATGTTGGTTGCATTTAGGGCCACCAAAGATAATCCAGGATAAGTGCTTCCTCTCAAGAACTTTAATCACATCTTTTTCTGAATAAGGTATTTACTCTTTGCCATATAAAGTAATATTCACAGGTTGCAGGGATTAGGATATAGACATAATCTTTGTAGCACCATTCAGCTAACTAAATTTTTTATCTTATAATTTAGGAATGTAACAATTGAATGATTTGAAGTTTATTGCAGTTTTTACTATTTAAATGATAGTTTGATTACATTATCCTTACCAATTTTCCAAGAATATGCTTTGTGCTCACTATTCTAATTAAGGCGTATATTACATCTGATAGACAATCACTATTTTCTGCTAATACAATTGCAAATACTAACTTGGAAAATATTTATATTATATATGACCTGTAATTGTCAATTATGTGGTTATTACTTAATTAAGCATTAGTGCTTTTGTTCTGATGCGCAGCTCTGAACACTGAATGGTAACTTTATAAATGGTGAAGCACATATTATGTGATAGCTTATAACAATAATAATTTCTTTTTTACATTCTTATCTGAGATGGGTCAGAAATGATTTCTTCTACCTCGTTTATTTTGAGACAAGAGATGAAGAAATAGCCACTATAAGGAACATATTGATCTTACAGTAGAAACGAGAGAGAGACAGAATCACAGAATTGTTCCTGTTGCTACTTAAAAGGGGCACACATCACTTCTGCTGACATTTTATTAAGCAATATGGCCAGTTCAGATGTCAATAGGACTAGAGGTGTGGGTGGAGGCCCTAGGGGTGTAGTGTAATCCCCCTTCAGTATACACCGAACATACTTTTGAATTAATAACTCAATCACATCTAGCTCTCTGTTCTTTGTCATATCAAGGGTGCGGTGGAGATATTGATATTGCCTTAAATAACCGTGCTCAAGTGTTTTGCCCTTAAATGCATCGTCCGTGTTTATCAAAGCCTCAGCTCAACTATCTGGGTCATGGCAGACTTGCTGTGCTCTATTACATTACATCTTGAAATGTGTGAATGTATGTGTGTGTACCTCAGTTATACAGAACTTTTAATAGTAAAATTTTATGTCGTCAAAATGTCACACATATGTACCCTCCTTTGTTCCCTAGATTCCTCACCCAATTTATTCACTATTCAAAAGTCCTAGGTTGGTAGGCATGTTTCTCATTGTTCAAGACAATTCTTTAATCTTTAGCTAATATAATTTTATGTGAGGCAATAAACAAACACATGGGGAAAAAAGAAAATTATTAAAAGAATCTCATAAAAATTAGGTCATTAACTAAGGGACACCACTGTATCAGGTTACAGTTCTAATGACGGAAAATGTGATTTAAAAAAATAATTCATGCCTATAATATACTAGTAGAAATCTGTAACCAGCTTACCACAGATGAATAGATACTCACCAGACACCTGTGGATATATATTGCGGAAATACATTAAACTTCTAAACATTAGAAATATCACAGCAGGGTTGCTTAATCGAGTAACTTTCTCTAAGTCTCCACAGCATAGCACAGCAGGTGATGTTAGATCAGGTAAAAAGTTAAGTTGAATAGATTGCAAAATGCACTATTAATCTCCACTGACCATGAATTAACAAAAGAAATACAAATCAGGCTAAATGTTCTTTAACTCAAGGGTCTTAATTCTAGCTAAGTAGACCTTTTTGTTTAAGCATGATGTTAATTTTCTCTAAGGCACCATAAGTAAACAATAGATTTTTTAGGTGATAGATTTACAGGGTACATTTTGGGAGTGTTGGTAATGGAATTAATAATATAATAATTTTATAAATGAATAATAAACATATCTATAATGTTTTAATCCATTTCAGAAGTTTTCCAAATATTACATTAGTACTACTCGCTACTGTTCTGATTATTCATGGACACAATGAGAGAGCTGGACTAAATGGAATATTGTAAGTTAAATACGTATGAGAGCTCTTGGATTTAAGTTCAATACGTAGCAAAAATATGATTTGCTGGCCAAAACCTAATGAAATCTTAGGCCATAATAATAGAAGTAATGGTTCCATCACAATAAAGCAAATACTTTTGGTCTACTCTAGGAAAGTCAGAAAAAAATCTGGGGCATGATGTTTCATTCTGGGCATGATATTTTAAAAGAAACATAAAAATACAATATTGTATGGAATCCAGAAGAAAGAAAAGTAGATGATGGAGGATCTAAACCATGCCATATGTATTCACTCCAAAAACAAGCACAAGAATATGTATTAGAGAAGGAGGAATCACATATATTTCACTAGGAAAAGAGTAGATTTGGATACAGAATCAAAAGAGTTCTTAAAGTTACTAAAAGTCTGTAAGGGAAATACAGATTTGACTTATTCTGTGTGTCTTCATGGAAAGAATGAAGACCTAGATAGTCACTACAGAGAAAAACATTTATACTTTTACATTAAATCAGAGAAACATTTAATAATTAGAGTAATCCAAAATATGGGGGAGTGACATAGTCATAACTTCAGAATGACATCAAGATGGTTGCCTAGAGGTGCCTGGCACTGATTTTATCCCCTAAAAAGGACCTAAACAACAAATAAACAACTACATTTCTACTGGAGTTCCCTATGGAGAGTTCTGGAGTACAGCAAGGTAGTGGCAGAATTCCTATGGAACACAGAAACTCGTAATGGCAGCACAGAAAGGAGAGCAAAACACCCTGCCTCTACCACACCTCTCCTCCACTAGGATTGACTTCAAACAAGGAGGAACTTTCCTTTGAAGAAAAAAGACAAGCAGTAGACTCCCAAAAGCCCCTGTTAGCAACAGAGACACCTGCAGTTCTTGTTACAGGACAATCCCACAGCCCTCACAGGCCATGGGCCCAGATTGGGGAACATTCAGGGGTTCACATGGCTGCATTGCTCTGGAGTAGGAGCATACATTGTACATACCTCCGACCCCCAAGCTGCTAAGGCATGGTGATATCACGAAACTGGCATCACTGCTAGACTGTATCTTGCTCTGGAGGCCAATAGCCATAATGCCACTCCATTCCTGAGGCTCCACTGTCATTCCAGGATACTCACATGGGTGGCTTCAGGGCCCTCAGCTACTCAGAGCTTAGGCCCAACAGAATGACCATGATCCTGATGCCTGAGCTCACACAGCACCTGCTTCCCAAGAAAAAGGCAGTTCTGCACAACAAAGAATCCAACCCCAGTCGGGAGAACCACCATGCATGTACATTGTTGATCTGAAAACCAGTTCAGCAGCCCTGATATTGAGCCAGCAAATCTACCATGTGTGCATACCCTCAACCTGAGAACCAGCCCAGTGGCTCTACCTCTGCAAAGTCATTCCACTGCCAACATATACTCTTGCAGCCTAGGCCACTGAAGCACTCATAGACATCACTGACATTGATGACAAATGAAAAAACTGCACAAATCCTACATTACTACTTCCACCCAGAACCAGACACAAAACATCCTACCTAACCAACACCCTATAACTTGCACAGAAAAAATGTCTTTTGGTATGAAAGATGCTCCATAAAATTGGAAGAGGCAACTATTCCACCAGACACACAGTTATCAAGTTAGAGACATAAAAAACATAAAACAAAAACAGGAAAACATGACATCTCCAATGAAACACAATAATTCTCCAGTAATTACCACAAAGAAAATAAAATTTATGAAATGCCAAAAAAGATAAATATCATCAATAAACAAGCAGAAATCGTGGAGCTGAAAAAAAATACAATGAGGGAAATTAAGAGGACAATCGAAAGCTTCATCAACAGACTAAATCAAGCAAAAGAAGAAATTTCTGAATTTAAAGACAGGTCTGTTGAAATAACCCAGTTAGAGAAAAAATGAGAAATAAAAATAAAAAAGAATGAAGAAAGCCTGCATAGCTCATATGACACAATTAAACAAATATTCAGCTTATAGGAGCTCAAAAGGGAGAAAAGGTAAAGAAAGGCACAGAAACCATGTTTAATATAATAGCTGAAAACTTACCAAGTCTTTGGAGGTACCATTGAGCAACCAGATTTAGTAAGCTCAAAATTTCCCTAATAAATTCTAAGAATTTAAAACTAAGAAATCTCCCTCTGAGGCATATTATAATCAAATTATCAAAAGTCAAAGACCAAGGGGAAATTCTAAAAGCAAGAAATATGTCAAGTAACATGAAAGTGAATCCCCATTGTACAATCAGCAAATTTTTCACCAGAAACCTTGCAGGCTAGGAGAGAATGAGATGATATGTTTAAAGTACTAAAAGGAAAAAAGAAAAAAAAAAAACCAGAACTACTATCCAAGAATACTATACCCAGCAAAGCTATCTTTCAAAACTAAAAGAAAAGTAAAATTCATCCCAGCAAGACCTGAAGGAATTCATCACCACTAGAATGGACTTATAAGGAATGCTTAAGAGAGTGCTACAACTGAAAGCAAAAGGACAATAATTACTATCTTCAAAACATATGCAAATATAAAACTCAGTAGTACAGGTAAATTCATAATCAAATTCAGAATACTCCAGTATTGGAATGGTGCTATAGAAATCGTTCAGTCCTCAAATATGAAAGATAAAAGTCAAAGGATAAAAAGTAATTACAGCTACCATCAATTTTTAAGAAACAGATAATATATAAAAACGTAAGTTAAGAAAACAAAAATATAAATTATGGTGAAGAGGATAAAAGTCTAGAGCATTTTTATGTTACCAAAGTTAAGTTGTTGTCAGCTTAAAATAGTCACTATTTCTAAAAATTTATTGTTACCACCATGGTAACTACAAAGAAAGGAATTACAACAGACACAAAATTTTAAAAAGAATGAAAGCTTTGAACAACAGAAAACCACCAAACCACAATGGTAAACAAGAGAGGAAAAAGTAAACAAGAATTTTAAAAACATAAAATCAGAAAATAATTAACAAAATGGCAGAAACAAGATCCAACTGTATTTGCTGACTATAAGAGATCCATTTCACCTGTAAGGACACACATAGACTAAAAGTAAAGGGATGAAAAAGGCATTCCATGCACCAGGCAAATGGAAACCAAAAGCAAGCAGAAGTTGCTATGCTTATATCAGATAAAATAGACTCCAAGTAAAAAAAACAAAAAACAAAACACTATTAAAAAAACCATAAATAGTCATTATCAAACGATAAAGGGACCTATTTAGCAAGGTAATATAACAAATGTAAATATATGCACCTAATATCAGAGCACTCTAAAATATAAAACAAATATTATTAGATCTAAAGGGAGAGGTAGATTGCAATACAATATTAGGAGGAAACTTCAACATCCCACTTTCAACAATGGACCGATTATCTACACAGAAATATCAAGAACACAAGCATCAGGCTTAAACTGTATCATAGACCAAATAGACCTAACAAACATTAACAGTACATTCCATCTTTCAGCTACAGAATACACATATTTCTCAACTACACATAGCTCATTCTCCAGGATAAATTGTGTATGAGACCACAAAGCAAATCTTAACAAGTTTAATAAGATAAGACCATACCAAGCATCTTTTCTAACCACAATGCTACAAAACTAGAAATCATTAATAAGAAGAATTTCAGAAAGTTTACAAATATATGGAAGCTACATGACATGCTCCTGAATAACCAAAGGGTTAATGAAGAAGTTAAAGGGTAAGTTTAAAATATTTCTTGAGACAAACTAAAATGAAAACACAGTATTCCAAAACCTAGGGATATAGCAAAATCAGTTCTAAGAAGAAAGTTTATAGGCAATAAATACATACATCAAAAAAAGAAGATCTCAAACAACCCAAAACTGCACCTCAAAGAACTAGAAAAACAAGAACAAACTAACCCCAAAATTAGTAGGAAGAAGGAAATAGAGGTCAGACAATAAATGAACAACATAGACAATAGAAAAACATTACAACATATGACCAAAACAAATAACTGACTTTTTGAAAATATAAACAAAATTGTCAAACCTTTAGCTAGTCATAACTTCAGGCATCAAACATGCAAAAAAAGAACCTATTATTTGGCTGAAATATTGAACTAGATGACCTTGAAAGTCTTTTTCAATGATGAGATTCACTGAATCTATGATAAGGTTTGCATTGGCTCTTACATCTCACAAAATAACAACAGCAACAAAAGATCAGGATGTGGAGGGTATGTGTGTGGCAACAGCACAGTGAGACCACACAAACAGGAGGCAAGTATGAGTTTGTGTTTCACTCAAGCTCCTCAGTTATTTGTAATTCACAGGTGCTATTGTAAGGCACGAAATGCTCCCAGTGAATATTTAGCCCAGAGTTAGGAAAGGATTACAAGACTTTATCAGAATTATGAGTTGACATATGCAATGACATATCACTATAATTCTTGCATAGTTAACTCCCTATTACAAACTGTCACTCATACATAGAGAAAAAGTAGTCCAGAATATTTAAACAATATTTCTCCACTTCCAAGCTTGCTTTCCATGTGTAATTTAATTCAATAGACAACAATACAACATTAAAAAGACACTTCGCTTATGGAAAAGGAATTTCACAAAATGTTAGTCTTGTATGTGTCCTTAAAACCATTTGTAGCCTTCTTATCCCAGAATCATTGAGTTTCTGGTATGTGACCTGCTTCAGTTACTTTAATATTTCATGGTCAATTCTGAATGTATGTGTTTTATCTGCATGTAAGCTCCTCCAGACACAATCTCTGGCTTTCTTGTCCCGAATGTGTGTTCACTTGTGTGTTCTACTTCTCTGAATTGAATCACTCATCCATCATGCATTTGTAATATTATTCTAAAGAAGTAAAATGGTTCAGTTTATCATTTTGGTTTTTGTTTTACTATTATCAACTTTTCTGAGAAATTTTTCCTTGTTTTCAAAATCAGGAGGTAATTTTTTTTTCCTGTGGTCCTCCAGTCGCATACTTTTTAAAAATATTGGTTTCCAGGGCAAAATGGCTCATTTCACTGGGGTTGGTTAGAAAGGGGCACAGCCCACAGAGGGCAAGCAAAAGCAGGGTAGGGCATTGCCTCACCCAGGAAGCACAAGGGGTGGGGGAACTCCCTCCCCTAGGCAAGGGAAGACATGAGGGACTGTGCCGTGAGGGACATTGCTATACAGCCCAGATACTATACTTTCCCCATAGTTCTCGCAAGTCGCAGACCAGGAGATTCCCTCAGGTGCCTACACAACTAGGGCCCTGGGTTTCAAGCACAAAAATCTAGCGGCCGTTTGGGGAGACACCAAGCTAGCTACAGGAGGTTTTTTTTGTTTGTTTGTTTTTTGTTTGTTTTTTTCCCACACCCCAGCGGCACCTGGAATGCCATTAAGTCAGAATCATTCACTCCCCTGAAAAGGGGGCTGAAGCCAGGGAGCCAAGTGATCTTGCTCAGCAGATCCCACTTCCACAGAGCCAAGCAAGCTAAGATCCACTGACTTGAAATTCTTGCTGCCAGCACAGCAGTCTGAAGTCTACCTGGCATGCTCCAGCCTGGTAGGGGGAAGGGCATCCACCATTACTGAAGCTTGAGTAGGCAGATTTTCCCTCACAGTGTAAACAAAGCTGCCAGGAAGCTCGAACTGGATGCAGAACAGACCACAGCATTTCAAAACCACTGTAGCCAGACTGCTTCTCTAGATTCCTCCTCTCTGGGAAGGACATTGCTGAAAGAAAGGCAGCAGCCCCAGTCAGGGGCTTATAGATAAAACTCCCATCTCCCTGCGACAGAGCACCTGGGAAAAGGGGCGGTTGTGGTTGCCGCTTCAGCAGACTTAAACATTCTTGCTTGCCAGCTCTGAAGAGAGCAGTGGATCTACCAGCACAGCACCTGAGCTCTGCTAAGGGACAGACTCCTCCTCAAGTGGGTCGCTGACCCCCATGCCTCCTGGCTGAAAGGCACCGCCCAGCAGGGGGCGACAGACACCTCATACAGGAGAGCTCCAGCTGGAATCTTATGGGTGTCCCTCTGGGACAAATCTTCCAGAAGAAGGAGCAGGCAGCAATCTTTGCTGTTCTGCAGCCTCTGCTGGTGATACCCAGTCACACAGGGTCTGGGGTGGAACTCCAGCAAACCAGCAGACCTGCAGCAGAGGGGCCTGACTGTTAGAAGGAAAACTAACAAACAGAAAGTAATAACATCAACATCAACAAAAAGGATGTCCATGCAAAAACCCCATCCAAAGGTCATCAGCATCAAATATCAAAGCTAGATAAATCCACAAAGATGAGGACAAGCCAGTGCAAAAATGCCGAAAATTCCAAAAGTCAGAATGCCTCTTCTCTTCCAAAGGATGCCAACTCCTCACCAGCATGGGAACAAAACTGGATGGAGAGTGAGTTTGACAAATTAACGTAAGTAGGGTTGAGATGGTTGGTAATAACACACTCCTCCAAGCTAAAGGAACTTGCTCCAACCCAGTGCAAGGAAGCTAAGAACCTTGATAAAATGTTACAGGAACTGCTAACTAGAATAACCAGTTTAGAGAACAACATAAATGATCTGATGGAGCTGAAAAACACAGCACGAGAACTTCATGAAGCATGCACAAGTATCAATAGCTGAATCAATCAAGCAGAAGAAAGGATATCAGAGACTGAATATCAACTTAATGAAATAAAGCATGAAGACAATATTAGAGAAAAAAGAATGAAAAGGAACAAACAAAGCCTCCAAGAAATATGGGAGCATGCAGAAGAACCAAAACTCCATTTGATTGGTGTACCTGAAAGTGATAGGGAGGATGGAACCAAGATGGAAAACACACTTAAGGATATTATCCAGGAGAACTTCCCCAACCTCGCAAGACAGGCCAACATTCAAATTCAGGAAATACAGAAAACACCACAAAGATACTCCTTGAGAAGAGCAAGCCCAAGACACATAACGGTCAAATTCACCAAGGTTGAAATGCAGGAAAAATATGTGAAGGGCAGCCAGAGAGAAAGGTCAAGTTACCCACAAAGGGAAGCCTATCAGACTAACAGTGGATCTCTCTGCAGAAACCCTACAAGCCACAAGAGAATGGGGACCAATATTCAACATTTTTTAAAGAAAATAATTTTCAACTTAGAATTTCATATCCAGCCAAACTAAGCTTCATAAGTGAAAGAGAAATAAAATCCTGTACAGAAAAGCAAATGCTGAGGGATTTTGTCATCACCATGTCTGCCTTACAGGAGCTCCTGAAGGAAGAACTAAATATGGAAAGGAAAATCCTGTACCATCCACTGCAAAAACATACAAAAATGTAAAGGCCATCAACACTATGAAGAAAGTGCATAAATTAATGTGCAAAATAACCAGCTAGCATCATAATGACAGGATCAAATTCAAACATAACAATATTAACCTTAAATGCAAATAGGCTAAATGCCCAAATTGAATAGAGTCAAGACCCATTAGTGTGCTGTATTCAGGAGACCCATCTCATGTGCAAAGACACATATAGGCTCAAAACAAAGGGATGGAGGAGTATTTATCAAGCAAATGACAAGCAAAAAAAAAGGAGGGGTTGCAATCCTAGTCTCTGATAAAACAGACTTTAACCCAACAGAGATCAAAAAAGACAAAGAAGGGCATTACATAATAATAAATGGATCAATGCAACAAGAAGAGCCATCTATTCTAAATATATATGTACCCAATACAGGAGCACCTGGATTCATAAAGCAAGTTCTTACAGACCTACAAAGAGCCTTCAACTCCCAAACAATATTAGTGGGAGACTATAACACCCCCTGTCAATGTTAGACAGATCAGCGAGATAGAATATTAGCAAGGATATTCAGTACTTGAACTCAGCTCTAGACCAAGTGGACCTCATAGGCATCTACAGAACTCTCCACCCCAAATCAACAGAATATACATTCTTCTCAGCACCACAAAGCACTTATTCTAAAATTGAGCACATAATTGGAAGCAAAACACTCCTCAGCAAATGCAAAAGATTGGAAATCATAACAAACAGTCCCTCCGACCACAGTGCAATCAAATTAAAACTCAGGATTAAGAAACTCACTCAACTACATGGAAACTGAACAACCTGCTCCTGAATGACTACTGGGTACATAGCAAAATTAAGACAGAAATAAATAAGTAATTTGAAACTAATGAGAACAAAGACACAACATACAAGGATCTCTGGGACACAGCTAAAGTAGTGCTTAGAGGGAAATTTATAGTACTAAATGCCCACAGGAGAAAGTGGGAAAGATCTAAAATTGACACCCTAACATTTCAATTAAAACAACTAGAGAAGCAAGAGCAAACAAACTCAAAAGCTGCAGAAGACAAGAAATAACTAAGATCAGAGCAGAAATGAAGGAGAGAGAGACACAAAAAAACCTTCAAAAAATCAATGAATCCAGGAGCTGATTTTTTGAAAAGATTAACAAAATAAATAGACTACTAGCAAGACTAATCAAGAAGAGAGATGAATCAAATAACACAATAAAAATGACAAAGGGGATATCACCACTGATAGCTCAGAAATATAAACCACCATCAGAAAACACTGTAAACACCTCTACACAAATAAACTAGACGATCTGGAAGAAATAGATAAATTCCTGGACACATACACCCTCCCAAGATTAAATCAGGAAGAAGTCAAATCCCTGAATAGACCAATAACAATTTCTGAAATTGAGGCAGTAATTAATAGCCTACCAATCAAAAAAAGTCCAGGACCAGACAGATTCACAGCCTAATTCTACCAGAGGTACAAAGAGGAGCTGATACTATTCCTTCTGAAACTATTCCAAACAATAGAAAAAGAGGGAATCCTCCCTAACTAATTTTATGAAGCCAGTGTCATCCTGATACCAAAACCTGGCAGTCACCACAAAAAAAGAAAAAAGAAAAAAAACAAAACAAAATTTCAGGCCATTGTCCCTGATGAACATTGATGCAAAAATCCTCAGTAAAATACTGGTAAATTGAATCTAGCAGCACATCAAAAAGTTTATCCACCATAATCAATTTGGCTTCATCCCTGGGATGCAAGGCTGTTTCAACATATGCGAATCAATAAACGTAATCCATTGCATAAACAGAACCAATGACAAAAACCACATGATTATCTCATAGATGCAGAAAGAGCCTTTAATAAAATTCAACAGCCCTTCATGCTGAAAACACTCAATAAATTAGGTATTGATGGAACATATCTCAAAATAATAAAAGCTATTTATGACAAACCCGCATCCAATATCATACTGAATGGGCACAAACTGGAAGCATTCCCTTTGAAAACTGGCACAAGACAAGGATGCCCTCTCTCACCACTCCTATTCAACATAGTATTGAAAGTTCTGGCCAGGGCAATCAGGCAAGAGAAAGAAATGAAGGATATTCAAATAGGAAGAGAGGAAGTCAAATTGTCTATGTTTGCAGATGACATGATTGTATATTTAGAAAACCCCATTGTCTCAGCCCCAAAACTCCTTAAGCTGATAAGCAATTTCAGCAAAGTCTCAGGATACAAAATCAATTGTGTAAAAATGACAATCATTCCTATACACCAATAACAGAGGGCCAAATTATGAGTGAACTCCCATTCACAGTTGCTACAAAGAGAATAATACCTAGGAATCCAACTTACAAGGGATGCAAAGGACCTCTTCAAGAAGAACTACAAACCACTGCTCAAGGAAATAAGAGAAGATACAAACAAATGGGAAACATTCCATGCTCATGGATAGGAAGAATCAATATCATGAAAATGGCCAAACTGCCCAAAGTAATTTATAGATTCAATGCTATCCCCATCAAGCTACCATTGACTTTCTTCACAGAATTGGGGGGGGGGGGGGAAACAACTTTAAATTTCATATGGAACCAAAAAAGAGTCCGTATAGCCAAGACAATCCTAAGCAAAAAGAACAAAGCTGGAGGCATCATGCTACCTGACTTCAAACTCTACTACGAAGCTACAGTAACCAAAACAGCAGGTACTGGTATCAAAACAGACATATAGACCAAGGGAGCAGAACAGAGGCCTCAGAAATAACACCATACATCCACAACCATCTAATCTTTGACAAACCTGACACAAACAAGCAATGGAGAAAGGATTCCCCATTTAATAAATGGTGTTGGGAAAACTGGCTAGCCATATGCAGAAAAGTGAAACTGGATCCTTTCCTCACACCTTATAAAAAAATTAACTCAAGGTGGATTACAGACTTAAACATAAGACCTAAAACCATAAAAATCTTAGAAGAAAACCTAGGCAATACCATTCAGGACATAGGCCTAAGTAAAGACTTCATGACTAAAACACCAAAAGCAATGGCAATAGAAGCCAATATTAACAAATGGGATCTAATTAAACTAAAGAGCTCCTGCGCAGCAAAAGAAACTCTCAGTCAGACTGAAGAGGCAATCTACAGAATGGGAGAAAGTTTTTGCAATCTATCCGTCTGACAAAGGGCTAATATCCAGAATCTAAAAGGAACTTAAACAAATTTACAAGGAAAAAACAAACAACGCCATCAAAAAGTGGGTGAAGGATATGAACAGACACTTCTCAAAAGAAGACATTTATGCAGCCAACAAGCATATGAAAAAATGCTCATCATCACTGGTCATTAGAGAAATGCAAATCAAAACCACAATGAGATACTATCTCACTCCAGTTAGAATGGCCATCATTAAAACGTCAGGAAACAACAGATGCTGGAGAGGATGTTGAGAAATAGCAATGCCTTTATACTGTTGGTGGTAGTGTAAATTAGTTCAACCATTGTGGAAGATAGTGTGGCGATTCCTCAAGGATCTAGAATCAGAAATACCATTTGACCCAGCAATCCCATTACTGGGTATATACCCAAAGGATTATAAATAATTCTACTGTAAAGACATATGCAATGAGAACACATGGACTCAGGGCGAGGAACATCACACACAAGGGCCTGTCAGGGGTAAGGGTAAAGGGGAGGGATAGCATTAGGAGGAATACCTAACGTAGATGACGGGTTGATGGGTATAGCAAACCACTATGGCATATGTATACCTATGTAACAAACCTGCACATTCTGCACATGTATCCCAGAACTTAAAGTATAATAAAAAAATAAAAATAAGTAAATAGATAATGTCCTAATCACCTTTACATTGCTTGTACATTGTCTCATTTGAGCCTCACAACATCCCCACTTCATAAATGAGAAAATTAAGACCTAGAAAAGTTAAGTACTCTTTCCCAAGCAAGCACAATTACAACACTGTCTGCTTCCAGAAACTGTGAGAGTCAATATATACCCATGTGAAGGAAAAACAAATCCCAAGCTATTATCATGTCAAACTGTAAACTGAAAAAACAATTTAGAAGATGCTTTTAACATAGGCTTTTCTTTTTATTAGGTAGATTATTTTATAAAATGAAAAAAGAAAATAGGCATGACTTATTGGAAAACTCTCTTTAGTTTGAATAGATAGATATTGACAATTAATTCCACAGTATTGACAACTTGCTTTAAAAAATAAAATGAATTTGGTTACTTTGTTTCTGTAGTTGCCTTATAAAAAGCCAAATAAAACAAAGTGGCTTCATGAGGTATCCTAATCATTTTAGGATGCTATAACCAAGAACTTAAGGCTGGTTAATTCCAGCAGATATGGTCTCTGGAGAGTGCCTATTTTCTGTTTCAAAGATGGTACTCACATGGCGGAAAGAGAAAGCAGCTCTATGAGCCTCTTTTATAAGGTCCTTAGTACCATTCACAAGGGTGGAGCCATCAATGACTTAATCACTTCACAAAGCCCTACTTGTAAGACCACCATCTTGATGATTAGGTTTCAATATATGAATTTTAGCAGGGACACAAACATTCAGACCATGGCATTAAAATAGGTGACATAAAAAGATATGTTCATGTTGCTAATCCCTGGAACTCAATGTGCCCTAGGAGGACAGGAGTTAATATTGCAAAGTGAACACTGCTATTATTCAAAGCTATGACTGAAAACTGATGCCTATTACTGAGGATCATGGGATGTTAGAGGACAGTAAATGAGATCTTTACATTAATAGTATTTATATTTTTGGGTGAGAAATGAGTTTTGTTTGAAGATTAGAAAATGCTAATAAAAAAGATACTATCCCTGAAATTAAAGACGAAATACAAGGGTTAGCAATAGTCATAAGTATCACGTTCCATGTATTGACAAAGTGTCATTCGGATTTTAGTCTTTGTTGCTGTTCTGCCCCAAGATGCTAAAATATGAATTATAAATAATATTTATATAAATATGACTAATCAAATCATAGTGGCACTGCAGCCTTTTCATTTAAGTTTAGCCAGCCCAGCTCTCACTGCCAAGCTCAGCCTCCTCAGTGAGTATTGAACTATAGCAATAATGGCTGAAAAGAGCCTCATTTCATAATATTAGCCAGGTTTAATATGTGTCCAGCATTCTTTACACCCAGCACCAGTGTCAAAAGCAGAAACAGGAGGCCCTGATCCCTTCAATTCTTTCTAATTCATTGTCCTCTTCTTTTACTTTAACTAAATAAATCTTATAAAAATATCTATGATTATTCTGTTAAAGTAAGAAAAATTTTGAAACATTTTAAATAATCTAGAAGTTGTTCTTTCTTCATTCAAAGTAGTAACAATCACAATTTTCTAATTAATGTTACAAACTCACCTAAGATTCCAAACGGTCACATGACCATGAACAAAAACCCAAAACTGCGTAGAACTTTCTCCAGACTATTACATATATATTATTGCAAAGCATAGGTCCACAGCAATTAGAAAGTTTTGCTTAACTGTGGAGCTGCTGCTTAGAATTTGTCAATGAACTTTCTAGTTAGAATTGAGGCATTTCAGGAAATGTATTTAATTTTTCTGCCTTTAACATTAAAATCACTTTCCAAAGTTAGACCATATAAACACTTCACAGCATGTAACAATCAATTGGATTCCCATCTTCTCAAAATATATACTCCATCCATTTATACCCTTATCCTTTTAAAAAGATGCCTTTATAAAATACTAGGTAATAATATGCCAATGTAAAACTTCAGACTTTATGTTTGACATCTAACTAAAGGTCAGGCAATTACACTTTAAGAGAGAGGTTTTCAGAAATTTCATTCTTAACTGAAATGAATGTAGAACTACTCTCCAGTATCCTCCTTACCTATACTCACAGCCCCAGCCTTATGAGGGCAGTTAGTACATGTTATTGGCATATTTGATTCATACTTATAATTAGACGTCATGTATTTGAATTCATTTAAATTTCTCTTTACCTGACTTCTAACTGGAAATCAGATTGCTTGAAATGAGCTGAGGTTTTCATCCAGAGATTTTGGCCAGAGGAACTCTAGAAACTCAGGAGCATTTGCAAAGTGTCTTCATAATTTTTCTAGGAGATAACCTTTTCTGCAGAAAATATTGCTCCTAAAAGAGTAATTTCTCAGACCATACTTCCACCCCAAGTTGAGTGTGGTTTTTTTCCATTAGAATAAGGAAACCTGCATTTTTCCTTTATAGTCACTTACCAGAGCACATGGTATGTGAAAGTAAGAAATACACAGTGAATATGAAGGGCTAGCCTTGCTCACCTGCATTTTTTGTTAGCAAATAAACTGATGTTGCATTAACTTTGTGCCTTTGTTCCTAGCACCTAAATTGTGAGGATATACTCAGAAACTAAGTGCCTACAGACTCCTTTACATCTTTGTCATTTCAATAACCAAAATATGAAGACTACAAATAGTTGCCAAACCACACATGAAAGCTACAAAATCCAACTTTGCTCATTGTCTGTACAGATTATTTCTAATCTACATACCTACATTTGGGTTCTTTATCTATTCATCCCTAAGTCAGGTCCATTATCAGTCTACTTCTACTTTCTCCAGATTTTCAGGATTCACCCTCAATATGATGCTAAGAATTAAGGTTAACCTCTTCTCAAATTTTGTTTTTTATCCAGTCTTCTTCATTTTGGTTTATACTCACTTCTGAAACTTGACTTGGTTTGATTTACTCAAAGGACTATCAAGCTCGTAAACAGCCAGAATAAATATTTTAGGCTTTTCAAGCCAAACAGTTTCTGTCACAACTACTCAGCTCTGCAATTTTATCACAAAAGCAGCTATAGATGATCTGTAAACAAACAAGTGCTGCTGTGTTCCAATAAAATCCCATTTATAAAAACAGGCAGCTGGCCAAATCTAACCCACACACTGTAGTTTGCTGACCCTTCTTCTGGCCAAACACACTGTACCACACACAGAGAGCATTCATCTACTTATCCATAAATACATCAAACATGTGGCTGTTTGCACATTAATTCCCCTGGAAAATCTACTTAAGAAGATATTGCTTGGGATGTGTCTCATTCTATTTTCTCTTCTAGCTTTTTTTGAAATATCTGAAATCAGGACAAGCACTCTTATCATTGAATTATATTAATAGTTTTAAGTAACAGAAAAAAAACATGTAAATATATAATGCCCATAACATTTGCAGACAGATTTCATGTAAATGCATAGAATTTATGGGCAATTTTAATCTGCAGAGCCAAAACACCTTACCTATACCATTAGCCCTTTACTTCCTTTTCTAGGTAGATACAAAAGACTTGAGATGAACTGCTTCTGTGTTTTGCTCTCCCCTTTCCTACATCTCCTGAATGTTAGATGCGGCCAAATATTGCTATTCCTAACTTAGACTAATACCCATATAACCCAAGTCCATAGACACAAGCTCTGGGGTTACTTTGACATAACTCTGGGGTTACTTTGAGTGCACTGCTGCTATTTACTGTCTTCTGTGAAGCCATAGAATGAATCTTAACTGATGCTTACCTACCCTACTCTCCACTAGAAGCACATGCATGGTCAAATCCTTCCAGTTTTTTAAAAAAGGTAAGACATTATAATTATGTTGGTTGGCCAGTACCTCTCTCTATCTTCTTTAATAACGTTTTTAGTCTTAATCAGAAATATGTTTCTCTTACCCAATACAGCTTTCAATGGGCTTTTGAGATTTAGTACTCCAAATGAAATGTGTACCTGAGCTGCTAAAATGTTAAATTTGCAAAATGTTACATTAAGAAGATATTGCTTGGGATTTGTCTCATTCTACATAGCTGGAATCACTTGCTTCCATTTACACATATATACGTAGCACAGGTAGCATCACTTGCTTAACTGGACATCAGACTAGGGGAGCAGTAAGCATAACATACCACAGACGCTTTGTTGTTTGTATTCTTTTCCCAAATGAGAGGTTATAAACAATTTCATTCATTGTTAATAAAGAAAAATTGTCCTAAGAAACTGCTGAAAGGAAACAAAATAGACCACATAGAGAATATAGCAATTGTGCAAATCAAAAAGATGTGTACAAGTGTTATGACAACCAAAACAAATAATTGTTTTTAAAAATTATATGTGCAATATTGCCTAAGAGAAAATAAATAAACAAACGCATAAATAAAATACAGAGGCTCATTGACAGATCTGGCAGATCCGTACTAATGCTCCAGGTGCTAGAGGAATATGATTAACTCAATCCAGGGTACCTGAAGTTAAAAGTAAAATACATAAAAAACATTTTTTAAACTATGCTTTATATGCTGGAATGGTCTGTTACTCAATCAATGTACTTTCATGTTTTCTTAGAAGTAACTAGAAAGACATTACTATTATTATTAATAATTAAAGTGAGAGTAGTTGTTTTAGCCATAATGGCATATCATTATTAGTTGTTAGTTGTAACAAACCTACCACTGGGACTGCCTATGAGAAATTCAATTAAGAACCATCAGAGCCATCAAGAGACTAAGTGTGTACAAAACATAAATGGACTGCAAAGATTTAAGAGAAAATGGTTGCAGAGACAGGGGTCTAGTGACACAGAAACTACCACAGCTCAGCATGTAAATGGTTTCTAATTTTTACCAGAACTCTGGATAGAATTAATTTCATGTAAATTACTGCAGAACATCTATTTTGTATTATAATTTGAACATCTGACACTTGCTGTAAGGTTATTTTTTTTTTTTTTTTGGTATTGAAACATTTAAAACAACCAAAACATTAATTATTGAAAGAGTCATGCAAGGAATTATTAGAACTATCCCAGTGCCCCAGATGCAAGGCTGTGAATGGTGCAACTAGTACTCATGCTTCACTTTCAGGGCTTCAATAGGAGTTTTGCTAAAATCAAAGTCACAGGACATGATACCACATTAATGTTTGTTTGTCAAACTGAATTTATCTTCTCTATAATCAATATCCTTTGAAAAATGGAATGTTAGAGGAGCCCCAAAATAATAACTGACAATCTTTTCAATATCAAATGGTTTATCATGATAATTTCCACTGACGGGGGCAGATTTAATATTTAAAAATAGAAAAGACAAAAAGAGAGGGGCGTATATTTGTTTGGTAGGATTGCCATAAAAATACTACAGACTGGATGGCTTAAACAATAGAAAATTATTTCTCACAGTTTGGGGGCTGGAAGTTCAAGATCAAGGTGCTAGTTGATTTGGTTTCTCTTGAGGCCCTTCTCCCTGGCTTACTGATAACCACCTTTTCTTCGTATTCTCACATGGTTTTACTTTGTTCATGGACAACCCTGATATTTATCTGTATATCCTAATCTCTTCCTTTTATAAAAATATCAGTGAGTCAGGCTAGATTAGGGCGTACTCTAATAGCTTCATTTTAAATTAATTACCTCTTTACAGGCTCTAATTCCATTACAGTCATTCTAAAGTACTGAAGATTAGAGCTTGGACATACGAATTTCAGGGAAGAGGAGGACACAATTCAGTCCATAAGAGGGAGGAATAAACAAAAGAAGAAACCTGAAGCTAGTAGGGAAAATGCAACCATCTGATTTGTGGGAATTGGCCAAACATGATTGGTAGATTGTAATAGAAACTGCTAGCCAGAATAACCTCTTTATGATGAATGTGGACACATGACTGATGAATTCAGCCACCTCCTTAATGGATATTTCTTATTACTGGAATAAAGACCAAACTATTAGCATGGTTTACGTGACTCTGTACTATCTTTGATTAACTCCAAAGAATTATTTCTTTCCATTTCCTCTTCTCTCTTTAAATTTAAATTCAAATCATACTGGATCCTTTTCATTCTTTTGTTTTTCTTTTTCTTTTCTTTTTTTTTTTTTTTTTTTTTTGAGATGAAGTCTCATTTTGTCGCCCAGGTTGGAGTGCAATGGCACGATCTTGGCTCCCTGCAACTTCTACCTCTGAGGTTCTAGCGATTCTCCTGCCTCGGCCTCTCAAGTAGCTAGGACTACAGACATGTGCCACCATTCACGGATAATTTTTGTATTTCTAGTACATAGTGGGTTTCACCATGTTGGCCAGGCTGGTCTCGAAATCCTGACCTCAGGTAATCCACCTGCCGTGGCCTCCCAAACTGCTGGGATTACAGGCATGAGCCACTGCACCCAGCCTGATCCTTTTCATTCTTTAAACAGGCCATTCTTCCTTCTTCATGGAATCTTTGCCAGTGCAATTTCCCCTACCTGGGCATATTACCATCTATTTATGAATCATTCTTACTTTGAGTGTCAAACACTGGAAAAAAAATTCTCACCTATGTACCTGGCTTAGTTAGGTTTCCTTGATATATAGCCTTATATTAGTTCATTTTCACACTGCTATGAAGAAATACTCAAGACTTGGTAATTTATAAAGGAAACAGGTTTAAATGACTCACAGTTCCACATTTCTAGAGCGGCCTCAGGAAACTTACAATCTTGGTGGAAGGCAGACACCTTCTTCACAGGGCAGCAGGACAAAATGAGTGCAAGCAGGAGAAATGCCAGATGCTTATAAAACCATCAGATGTCATGGGAACTCATGATTACGAGAACAACATGGGGGAAACTATCCCCATGATTTGACTAACTCCAACTGGTTCTGCCCTTGACACATAGGGATTATGAGGATGATAATTCAAAATGACATTTTGGGTGGGGACACAGCCAAACTATATTATTCCACCACTGGCCCCTCCCAAATCTCATGTCCTCACATTTCAAAACACAATCATGCCTTTCCAACAGTACCCCAAAGTCTTGACTCATTCCAGCATTAACCCAAAAGTCCAATTCCAAAGTCTCATCTAAAACAATGCAAGTCTGTTCCACTTATAAGCCTGTAAAGTCAAAAAGAAGTTAGTTACTTCCTAGATACAATGGGGATATAGGCATTGAGTATATATACCCATTCCAAATGGAAGAAATTGGCCAAAACAAAGGGGCTATAAGCCCCACGCAAGTCCAAAATCCAATAGGGCACTCATTAAAAATTAAAGTTCCAAAATGATCTTTGACTCCATGTCTCACATCCAAGTCATGCTGATGAAAAGGTGGGCTCCCAGGGCCTTGGACAGGTCCATCCCTGTGGTTTTACAGAGTCCAATCCCCCCCTTACCCACCCACTGGCTGCTTTCACTGGCTGTCATTGAGTATCTGTGGTTTTTCCAGGCACATGGTGTAAGTTGTCAGTGGCTCTACCATTCTGGGGTCTGGAAAACAGCAGCCCTTTTCTCAAAACTCCAGTAGGCAGTGCCCCAGTGGGGACTCTGTTTGGGGACTCACAACCCACATTTTCCTTTGCACTGCCCTAGCAGAAATTCTCCATGAGGGCTTCATCCCTGCAGCAAACTTTTGCCTGGACATCTAAGCATTTCCATACATCCTCTGAAACCTAGGTGGAGGTTCCCAATCCTCCATTCTTGACTTCTGTGCTCCCACAGGCCCAACACCACGTGAAAGTTGCCAAGACTCAGAGCTAACACCCTCTGAAGCAATGTCCTAAGCTGTATCTTGGCTTCTTTTAGCCATGGCTGAAGTTGAACCAGCTAGGATACAGAGCACCATGTCCTGAAAATGCACAGAGCAAGAGGTCCCTGGGCTCACCCCACAAAACCTTTATTCCTCCTAGGCCTCTAGGCCTGTGATGGGAGGGGCTGCTGCAAAGGTCTCTGACATGTCCTGGAGACATTTTTCCCCTTTTCTTGGCAATTAACATTTGACTCCTCATTAGTCATGCTAATTTCTGCAGCATGCTTGAATTTCTCCTCAGAAAATGGGTTTTTCTTTTCTATTGCAGAATCAGGCTGCAAATTTTCCAAACTTCTATGCTCTGTTCACCTCTTGAATGCTTTGCGGTTTACAAATTTCCTCTGCCGGATACCCTAAAGCATCTCTCTCAAGTTCAAAGTTCCACAGATCTCTGGGGAAGGGGCAAAATGCTGCCATTCTCTTTGCTAAAGTATAGCAAGAGTGAGTTTTACTCCAGTTCCCAACAAGTTTCTCATCTGCTTCTGAGACCATTTCAGCCTGGACTTCACTGTCCATATAACTATCAGCATTTTGGTCAAAGCCATTCAACAAGTCTCTAGGAAGTTCCAAACTTTCCCAGATTTTCCTGTCTTCTTCTCAGCCCTCCAATCTGTTATAACCTCTGCCTGCTACACAGTTCCAAAGTCACTTTCACATTTCCAGGCCTTACAGCAGCACTCAACTCTCAGTACCAATTTACTGTGTTAGTAAATTCTCACACTGCTATGAAGGAATACCCAACACTGGGTAATTTTTAAAAGAAAGAGTTTAATTGACTCACAGTTCCACACTGGTGGGGAGGCCTCAGGAAATTTAAAATCAGGGTGGAAGGCAAACAAGAAGCAGGCACCTTCTTCACAGGGTGGCAGGACAGAGTGTGTGCAAGCAGGGGAAGTGCCAGACACTTATAAAACCATCAGATGTCATAAGAACTCATTATTACAGGAACAACATGGGGGAAACTACCACCCTGATTTGATTACCTCCAACTGGTTCTGCCCTTGACACATAGGGATTATGAGGATGACAATTCAATATGACATTTTGGGTGGGGACACAGACAAACCGTATCATTCCTCTACAACATAATGACTTTTATTTATATTCATTGTTACAGTTTGTAACTATACATGTATTTGTGTATGTGTGTGTATATATATATATTTTTTTTTTCAATTGAAGTTAAATTTTTCTAACTCAAAAAAGATAGACTATTAGTAATACAAGTTAGTAATTACATGACATATACCCTGTGAAAAGCAGAATTCATTTTATACATGTCAATTCATTTAATTATTATAACAAGTCTAGGATATATTTAAAATGAGTGTCATCATATTTACATTTATAAATGAGAAATTAGAGGCACAGAAATTTTTTTGTAAATTACTTAAGGTTGTGTATCTAAAAGAGGCTGGGACTTGAGCCCAGGTAGCTATAGCTTAATGGTTTGCTGTTAACTAATATCTTATTTCTTATAGTAAACCCATTGCCAATTAATGGCTGTACTAGTTCTGCTATATTGTATCTCTCAAAATGTGTTTGCTTATGATATAAAAAGCAAGAAAATTAAGAGAAAACTCCATATGGTTAGCCTGATCACAGTGGAGTAGGGAAAGCCAAGATACTTTTATCTCAGTGAAACAGGAAAGATCCAGCTTTTCTAACTTCATAAAATAATAAAGTTGGCTGGCAGTAAGTATGCAAAGTTTAGGACTTCAGTAAGGTTTTTATTGGATAAAAATGAATGTAGGCCAAATCCTGCACTAAATTATGGTAGCTGGCAAATAAAGGAATCAAATGAGAGAGAGAGAAGAAGAAGAAGAAAATACTAATCAAATAACTTAATTTTTGATTAGTGAACCCAATTGTGGTATCTTATAAAACAACACATACATACATACCAGTTACTGTAAATAACTACCAGCCTGTCTATTCTTTGACAAGGCATCAGATAACCATCTTTGGAATAGAAAATCAGAATTTTAGTTGAATTCCCCTATTACTAACTTTGAGGAAGTTGAGTGTGACAATTAAGAGACTAGGTTGTGAAGTCATATTATATGGATGCAAATTAATAACTTGTTGTGTGACCTAAGGAAAATTAATTAACCTCATCCAAAATATAGAACACTTATCTTGTGGTATGGTAGTAAAGTTTAGAGAAATTACTATACACAAAGTACTTAGAACAATGTAGTAACAAGTGCTAAACATATTAGGCATCATAATTTTAACCCTGATCAAGGAATTTTGATTTTTAAGTTTGCCAATTGTATGACTCATTAATGTCACTGTAGGTTTTCCATTCATGAGTTATCTTTTGGAAACAGATACAAGAAGTTGCAATTCACATAGAGCTCGAGATAAAAGAGTGTTGAGAATGCCCTCAATCTTGAAACAGAGGGCACAGATCTAAGATTGATGATTTCTGTAAAAGAATGTGCCCCAAATCTCAACTGCACCTCAAAGTCAAGTGAAAATAATATTTACTTATCTGATATTCATGAACTTACATCTCTAAATTTCCACTTCTCATGGATCATGGATCTACATATGCAGACGCTGTTGTGGAAACAGAAACGTCCACAATGCTGACCTGGAAAGAGAAACTTCTACAGGAGTAACTGCTAGGAAAAAATAGATCTTAAAATACATGGCTCATCCTCTCTGACGTAACTAGTATGCATATAGTAAAATAATCCAAAATCTTTTAACCAGTAATTTATCAACTTGCGCAACCAGTAACGTGAGATAAGTACTTTATAAATTTTATTTTAACTTTTGTATTTGCTTTTGGTTTTATGGTAAATATGCACTTAAAATGGAAATGGTTTTGATAGTAAAGGGGTAGAAGACAAATGATGAGAAGAGAAGGGAAAGAGCCAAAGTCAAAAGATAAACCAGCAAAAAAAAAAAAAAAAAAACAAAAAACAAACAAAAAAAAAACTCTTAGGAGATAAAAATATTACAAGGTGAGTAAAAATCCAATATCAGCAGGAAAAAGGAAAGGGTCTCACAATTGAATACAATCATTTCAGGTAATTGTTAGGAGCAACATAATTTTTCAGCATAACTATGCAGATTTCAGCATGTGAAGCAAGAGAAAGAATAATAAATTCAGATGATCCTGAGGAAAGATGGCTATAAGAAAATAAGATTAAATGTTCATATATAATTAAATTTAATAGATAATTGTTACATGAAAATATTAAAAATTCTGTACCAAGTGGCACTATGAAAAATGGTATCTAGTACTATAGAGATAATAACAATATTTTAAAAATTTCTTAGCAACCTTTGCAATGGCAAGTAAGACATATACATAGATTTTTAGTATATTGTTTGAATTTTCTTCTCTTTTTTAAAACCATTTGCCCTTATTTCTATTATTCAATTTGGAGAACAGAAATATAGCATGAAAACAAATAAAAAACAAAGGCAAAACAAGAAAAACAAAAAATTTTGAAATTCAAATGCCTAATATTAATAAACACAAATAGACAAAATTAGAAAATAAAAATATCAAATGTCAGATTGAATGGACAAAAATCATCTATCTTTATGATGTTTTAAAATATATATTTAAAATATAAAAAATAGTCAACCAATAAAGATAGCTACATTCTTAAAACTTTGGAAAGGGAAAAAAACCAAACGATTACAAATGAAATAAACACCCTCCCCAAGAGGTACAGACAAATTAGCAAGTTAATAAGAGATTAACAAGATAATCACATGTAACATTAATAACAAAAATTGTGTTTTCAAATATTGGCAACAAAAAGGTAGAAAGCCATTATCATTGTCATCGAAGTAAATAAATGAAAAATATGTAAGGTACCTAGAAGTAAACCTAATAGAATATATAAATAGATGATACTGATGGAGAAAATTCATGTTTTGAAGAAATGTAAAACATTGCCTTAAAAAAAGAAGTAATATGCCACATTCATTGAGAGAACATAAAGGCCACTTCAATATATGAGTAATATACCACAATCATTAGTATAAAAGAGTTCATATGGCAAAGATGTTTATTCTCTTCACATTACTTACGTAAAATGCAATTATAATCAAAATTTTGACAGGAATTTTTTTGGGGGTTACATAACAAATTACATTAAAATGTGTGTAGAAATAAAAGACCTAAGAAGAAATACATAAGAATAAGAATATAGTTCATCTTATTCTACCAGATATCAAATCTATAGCTTTATTAAACTACAGTAATTTAGATACTAAGAGTCCTTAAAAAATACTGACCAATAAAATGAAATAAATAATACACAAATAGACATATGTATTTTTAAACATTTTCATGACAAAGTTGATATTTCAGATAATGTAGAAATTTTGGACTATCCAATAAATAGTCCTTATAACAACTGGTTATCTACATGAGAAAATTGAAACTGATTCTTCACCTTGCATCTCAAACAAAACCTTATTACAGATGTATTATAAAGCATAGTAGTTATGATAGTGTGGTATCAGTGCAGCAACAGAGAAATAGGCTAATGAAATAAAAAAATCTCAACACATACCATATATATATGGATATTTAAGAAAAAGATGACACTGCAGAACAGTTGATAAAAAACAGATTTATTTTAAAAAATGATTATAGGATAACTGGATATCCACATGTAAAAAGATAAAACTGGATGTTTACTTCACATCTTGTATGAAGTCACTTCCAAGTAGATGCAGATCTACACATGGAAATCAAAATAATGCATCTCCCAGAAGACTGTATATATTTAATATTTAATATATAATATGTGGCATATAATATATGATATAACATTTACTAACCATTGTCAAAAATTCTTGATCAGAATCAGAAAGCACTAACCAACCTTAAGACACTAGAAAAAGAAGTACAAATTCAATCCAAAGTAAGCAGAAAAAAAGGAATAACAAAAATTAGAGTTGGGCTCACCAACCTTGAAGATCAAAAAAATAGAGAAAAATCAATGAACCCAACAAATAAGTAAATAAAATGAATGATACTCTAAACAGGCTAGCTAACAGATAGAGAGGACACAGATTACTAATATCAGAAATAAAATGGGACACCCATACAGATTATGTAGATTTCATGCACACTAAAAAGATAAAAAGAAATACTATCAAAAATTCTAAGCCCACAAATTAAATAACCTGTGATAGAGGGGCCAATAACTTGAAAAACACAATCTGTCAAAACTCACCCAGAAGGAAACAGACAATCTGAATAGACCTGTATCTATAAGAGAAATTGAATCAATAATTAATAACTTCCTAAAGCAGAAAGCAGCAGGTCAGATAGGTTCACTGGTACATTCTAACAAACTTAAGAAAAAATTGTACCAATTCTCTTCAGAAAAAAATTGTACCAAATGTTTTTGAGATGGTAGAAGCAGAGGAACTGTTTCTTAACTCCATTGATGAGACCAGCATTACCCTAATATCAAAACAGACAAAGACATTACAAGAATCTAAATGATCAAGGTCTTAGGACATTATCTAAAGGTAAATATCTTCTACAAACATACATACAAAAATTCTTAGCAAATTAAATAATGTATAAGAATAATTATACACCTGATTGACTGGGTGTGGTGGCTCACGCCTGTAATCCCAGCACTTTGGGAGGCCAAGGTGGGTGGATCACCAGATCAGGAGATTGAGACCATCCTGGCTAACAGGTGAAACCCCGTCTCTACTAAAAATACAAAAAATTAGCCAGGTGTGGTGGTGGGCACCTGTAATCCCAGCTACTTGGGAGGTTGAGAGAGGAAAATGGCATGATCTCAGGAGGTGGAGTTTGCAGTGAGCCAAGATCACACCACTGCACTCCAGCCTGGGCCACAGAGTGAGACTCCGTCTCAAAAAAAAAAAAAAAGAATAATTATACACCTGATTAATTAGATGGGATTTATCCCAGACATGCAAGGCTAATTGAATATTGAAAAAAAAAAAAGTCATTTGTTGTATCAACAGGAAAAAGAATAAAAAAATAACATGACCATATCAACAGATACAGAAAAAACATTTGACAAAAGCCAACACTCATTTATGATTAGAAAAAAGCAAACAAACAGTAAACTGGGAATAGAGGAAGTCTTCCTCAACCTAATGAAGAATATCTACAAAATACCTGCAGCTAACTTATTTTACTAACCATATTTACTTAATGGTGGGAAACTCTAAGCTTTTCTGACAAGATCAAGAATACGGCAAGAATATCTTGTCTTCATTGTTTTTCAAAATCACACTGGAAGTCTTAGTTAATGCAATAAAACAAGAAAAGGAAACAACAGATGTATTCATTAGGGAATAAATAAAACTGTTTGCAAATGGCGTGCATATATAGAAAATCCAAATGGATTGACAAAATTCTCCTGGAACTAATCGACAACTACATATGGCAAGGTTACATGATACAAGGTTAATATACAAAACGCCAACCTTTTCTGCATATATTTAGCTCTAATGTTGTCAATAGGTTTTTTGAAACTGTGACTTTAAGCGAACCAATGTACAGCAGGTCTTTGAGTAACATCATTTCATTTAGTATAGTTTTGTTAAAATGTTCATGAGAGAAAAAAAAAATTAATTCCTATATCCTTTCACTTAAACTTGCAGTTTCAGAGAACCTACCAATGATGTTAATCGAAGACTTACTATACATGCAATACAATTGAAATTTGAAATAAAAACAATATCATTTGTAGTAGCACACTCCAAAAATAAAATACGTAGATATAATTTTAGCAAAATATGTACAAGGTCTATACAAGAAAAATCACAAAATTCTGATGGAAGAAAACAAAATGCAAAATAAATGGAGAAATATTTTATGTTCATGAATAAAAACATGCAATATTGTCAAGATGTCATTTCTTCCCAACGTGTATTGACCTACACAATTCAATGCAATCCCCATTAAAATGGTAGTGAGTTATTTTGTGAATATTGAAAATCTGATTCTAAGGTTTATAAAGACAGGCAAAAGACCCAGAGTAGCCGACACAATATTGAAGGAGAAGAATAAAGTTTGAGAACAGACTCTACTCCATTTCAAGAGTTAATATGAAGTTTCACTAATCAAAGACAGTATGGTATTAATGAAGTAACAGACAAGTAGATCAATGAAAAAGAAGGAAGACCCAGAAATACGCCCACATAAATATAATCAAGCAATCCTTGCTAAAGGAGCAATTGCAGTACAATGTAACACAGATAGTATTTTCAACAAATGGTACTGGAACAACTGAACATCTGCATGCAAAAAATAAACCAAGACACAGACTTTATACCCTTCACAAAAAATTAACTAAAAATATATCACAAATCTAAAAGTAAAACACAAAATAATAAACCTAGAAGATAAAATAGGACAGAATCTAGATGACCTTGACTTTGGTGGTGACTTTTTAGATCCTACACTAAAGGCACAATTCATGAAAGAAAGAAAGAATTGATAAAGAGTACATCATTAAATTTAAAAATAAATGCTCTGCAAAAGACATTGTGCAGAGAATAAAACAACAAATCACAAACTGAGAGAAAATATTTGTAATAGACACCTATCTGATAAAGGATTGTTATCCAAAATGTACAAAAAAAAAACCCTTTAAACATAACAATAAGAAAACAAACAACTTGATTAAAAAGGAGTCAAAGGCCTTATGATGATTCACCAAAAATATAAATGACAAATAAGCATAATATGTTCTGCATCATATTTCATCAGGGAAATACAAATTTAAAGAATAATGTCATACCACTACACACCTAGCAGAGGGTCCAAATCCAGAATACTGACAATACCGAACATATCAGTAGAGAATGAGGAGCAACAGAAATTCTCATTCATTGCTGCGGGGAATGCAAAATAGCACAACTACTTTGGAAAATAATTTTGCAGTTTCTTACAAAACTGAAAATACCGTTACCATAGGATTCAGCAATCATGTTCCTTGGTACTTACAGGAATTGAAAACATGTCCACACAAAAATCTGCACATGGATATTTGTGGTAGCTTTATTTATAATTGTCAAAATTGGAAGAAACCAAGATGACTTTCAGTTAGTTAATCAATACAATAAACTGTGGTACATCTAGATATCTAGATAGTGAAATATTATTCAGCACTAAAAAGAAGTGAGCTGTCAAGCCCTGAAAAGACATAGAGAAAATTTAAGTGCATATTACTAGGCTTTTAAAAAGGCCAGTTTGGGAAGGCTATATACAGTATGATTCTAATTATATGAGGTTCTGGAAAAGGTAAATTAACTATGGGGATAATACAAATATTAGTGGTTAGCAGGGATTGGAGGGAAGAAAGGAATGAATAGAGGGAGCACAGAGGATTTTTAGGACGCTGGTTTCATCTGTATGTACTACAATGGTGGTTGCATGTCATTACACATTTGTTCAAATTCATAGAATGTACAACGCCAGGAGTGAACCCTAATGTAAATTATAGACTTTGGGTGATAATGATGTGTCCAATATAGTATGTGCCACTCTGTTAGGAGATGTTGATAATGGGAGAGGTTATGCATGTGTAGGACACAAGAGGTATATGGGAAATCTGTGTACCTTTCTCTCAATCTTGATGAAAACCTGAAAATATTCTAAAATAATGAAGTGTTTTTTCAAGTGCATTAACAATTAAAGAACCAATCTCTAAGCTTGGCTACATTAAAATTAAGACATTCTACTCATCAAAAGATACTATTAAAAAACTTAAAAGACAAAAAACAGTAGACAATGTTTATTTGCATCATGTATAAGAAATATAGGGCTCATATCTAAAATGTCTAAAGACAAAAAGCAAATAAAAATAACAGCTAATACAAAAATGCCCAAAGGATGTAAGAAGCCACTTAACAAAAGAGAATACAGAGCAACAAGACCTCTTATGCAGTGCTGAGTGGAAAGTAATTGGTGCTACAACTTGGAAAAACAGTTTAGCATTACTCAGTTTCATTCCTATGTTTCCTATGTTTCTTTCATGAGGAAGCATAACTATGTTTATAAAAACAAGTGCACAAAATTGTACATAGTTGCACTTGCCCTAATAGCTCTGCTACGGTTAATTTCATATGTCAGTCTGACTAGGCCAGATACCTAGTTTTGGGTTAAACAGCAGTCTAGATGTTGCTGTGAATGTTATTTTTTAGATATGATTAAGTCAGGAGGCTGAATGAAGAAGATGAATATCCACAATCTTTTCATATTCAGTTTAAAGCCTTAGGATAAAAAACTGAGATCCCCATTAAGGAAGAAATTCTGCCCCTAGATCACCTTCATACTAATACTGCAACAAACTTTCCCTTGGGTCTCCAGCCTGTGAGTCTACCCTGCAGAGTTTGGACTTGCCAGTCTCCATAATCATGTGAGTCACTGCCTTCGAATCCATCAATCAATCAATTTCTCTTTTTCTGCCTCCTCCCCGCACCCATACGTATATATGTCTTATTGGTTTATTTCTTTGGAAAATCCTGACTAACACTGACTCCAAATTGAAAACTATTTAGATGCTCACTAACAAAAATAAATAAATAAATAAATAAATAAATAAATAAATAAATACATGAATTGTGAGATAATCATATAGTAGAATACTAAAGCTTAATGAAAATAAAATGCAACTAGGAAAACATGGATAAATTTCACAAACAAAATGATGAGTTAAAGGAACCAAACACAACACCACACATATGGTTTAATTTAAACAAAGTTCAAAAATAATTAAAACCAAATTTTAGTGTTTAAGTATGCCCAAGTGATTACATCATAAAGAAAGTAATCACAACTAACAACAGTAATAGTTATCTTTGGAAGGGAAGGAAAGAGGAGATTGCGAAACAGCACAAGAGAGCTTTCTGAGGTGCTAAAACACACTATTTCTTGATTTGGGTGATTGTTATCCTGGTTTTATTTTGGGGATAATTTAGTTATCTATTTTCATTTTGTGTGTTTCTGATGTGTGTTATATTTTGCAAGACAAAAAGCTAGAGCAACCAAGAATGAGAAACACAGACTCAGAGGGATGGGAATGAGATCACATAGAGAGAGACATTGATAATTGTCTAGCTTTTGCGTTATTTCTGTTGATTAGATCCTAAAACTGTTAGGCATTAATGTGGACGCTTAATTTACTACTAGAAAGGTCTCAGGTTAAAAGTGAAAAGACTGATGTTTGAATGGCCTGCTTTTCCTGGGCTGGTGGCTGAGACACTGCAAAGGCAGATTTTCTTAAGAAACCACTTCTTGCTGTGATAGCAGTATCAGCCAGCATGCAAGATTGAGCATTTGGAATAATCATTCTGTGTTGCTTGTATGCCATGTGGAAGCTGAGCAAAGCTGAATCAATGATCCAAGAACATAATGTCTGGAAATAATCCCATCCTGAATACCTTTTTCAGACTTTTGCAGCCAATTGATCACCCAACACTGCTGCATCCATAAGGTTTTACTAATAGATTTGCCATTCACTGATTATATTGCTGTTTATAAGACATTGGTAAAGCTCAAGACATTTTATGAAAAACCTTATTCTATCCAAGGTGGCAGATTAGAAATGCATAGCTTGTGACTTCTGAAACAGGCCAAGGGTATGGCAAGGAATATGCTCTGTTGAGTTCCAGGTATCTTGGTGGCCAAATGTTTATTCCAATTAGCTCAAGCCTGTTTCCTTCAATTAGAAACTTTCTATTATAACACTTTCTTGCTGCCAATTCAATGGATAACTTCCTGAGTCCAAATAGCTCTCTTCTTTATCCTGTAATTTAAACCATGCTCATTCAACTCTACACCTTACTTTACAATCACAGTCCCTGCTGTGCTCTTTAAAAATCAAGCAGTTGTTTTGTGCCATGAACAAAATCATGTATGCTTTCAAATAAATAAATAATAACATGAAATTTTAAAAAGACTCTGGTTAGGAGGGATATAACAGCAATAGAATGACCTAAACACTAAGAAGCACATCTACTGATATTATTTTCTTTTGTTTTACTCCTGAAATCATAGCCACCAAAACTTTATTTAATGTGCAAAAGCCAAGCCACCTGTATAGGTATACCTGCTGTCTCTAAGTGCTCTTAATAGATAAAATATGATTGCTGCTATGAGGGAGCTTCTTTATACCTAAAGTTTGGTGCCTTAAAAATATGACATGCACATAAGTTTTGTTAAAAATTAAACCTCTTTCATGCTTAATAATACTGAAGTCCAAATTTATTTTCTCCCTTCATGGTTAAAGCCCAAACGGTGCCAGGCCTGTTTTCACTAACTGTAATCTCTAATAAATGAAGAAGGCTTCCAGTGATGTCTGCATTAGTGATAATCAAATAAATTTCTTGGATCAGATATTACAATGTTGACATGATTCAAAGATAGTTTTTAACCTTAATCAGTATTTTACTTGGAGCTCAATAGGGTTGGGAGATAGTAATTTTTATTTGAAAAAATTAAAAACGGTGTATTCCAGTTATAACATAATTTATTCAGATATTAAATTTATTCTGCCAACATTTCTTCCACTCTCTTGCCACCCATAACACAAAGAATCCAGTATCTCTGCAGATAGCCAGGTCCTTTGCAACTCTTTCACTCCGGGATTTTGCAAGGCAGGAAGCAAGAGCTGCTACAATTTCTTGCTCTAATAAGAGAATCTAATTTCAATAAAGAGATTATTCTAGGTGTCCTTGGAAAGAAAGGGCAGAATTTGCGGGCAAAGCAAACAGAGAGACTGGAACATTTCCTGGAATCTGAGCAAGTTCCGTATAGCAGAGGATTTCTTGCTAGTGATTGAGGAAGGGAAGGGCTACATAGTACATGTGGATAAAGTGAAGATTGAATAGATATTTACACCTCATATTGAGAAGTTGAGCTTTCAGTCATTTAAGTGAATCTTTCATTTTGAGAAAAAAATCTGACTCTAAAAATCTTATTATCCCGAGGATTCCCAACTCCTGACATTATTTCCATAATGCCAACCATGACATGAAAGCCTAATGAAATCAAGGAAAAATACAGATGTAGTTTTTAAATCACTTGAGTCCAATAACGATAAATTTATGTCAGGGAAGACAAAAAAAAAAAAGAAGAAAAAAAAGAAAACCTAGGTTGATCCGCTCTCCTTCTCCCTACTCTTTAAGAAAAACAGAAAGACTATGACCAAGGCCACAGCATACTTACTGTCAAATGTGTGTGAACTTCTCATAGTTGCATTAATAAAAATCAATTTTTCCTTTGCCAACCACTTAACCTGTTATCTATTTCCCAGTCACTATTATTTCTCTTCGAATTATCCCTGATTGTAACATTGACCTTTGAGGGTTCTAGAGTCATGAAGCCATTTATGGCATTTTTCTGGTTTGATATTAAGAGATACTACTTAGTGAGTTTCAGTAGTACTCAAAGTATTTAATTAGGATCTTTAAGTACATTACTTCTTAACATAAACAACATTGTTAGGAAGTTATCATTATCACCAATTCTCCTCATGATGAAACTGAGGCTCAACACAGTTAACTGACATACACGCGTAGATATGCAAATATATAAAGCTACACATTGCTTAAGCACAGGGAAATGTTTTGGGAAATGTGTTGTTAGGTGATATTGTCATTGTGCTATCATAGAGAATATTTATGCAAACTTGGATGGTATTTGGTGTAACAGTTGCTCCTAAATTACAAACCTACACAGCATATTACTATATTGAATACTGTAGATAATTGTAGAACAATGGTAAATATTCATGTATCTAAAAATATCTAAACATAGAAAAGGTACAGTAAAAATACAGTATTGTACTCTTATGGGACCTGATGTGGTTTGACTCTGTGTCCCCACCCAAATCTCACCTAGGTTTTCAATCCCTGTAATCCCCATGTGTGGAGGGAGGGGCCAGTTGGGAGGTGATTGAATCATGGGCACAGTTTCCCCCATGCTGTTCTCATGATGGTGAGTGAGTTCTCACAAGGTCTGATGGTTTTATAAGGCAGTTTTCCCTGCTCTTGCTTCTTGTCTCTCCTGTGGCCAGGTGAAGAAGTTCCTTGCTTTCCCTTCCGCCACGATTGTAAGTTTCCTGAGGCTTCTCCAGCCACGCAGAACTATGAGTCGATTAAATTTTTCTTTTATAAATTACCCAGTTTCAAGTATTTCTTTATACAAGTGCTAAAACAGAGTAATAGAGAACTACCACCATATATGCAGCCAATCATGGGCTGAAATGTCATAAGGTAGCACACGATTGTATACATATGTATTCAGAATGAGGCTTATTATCAGAAATTGGCTCATGCAATTGTGGAGGCTGAGAAGTCCCATGATGTGCCATCTGCAAGCTGGAGACCCAGGAATGCCTGTATTGCAAACCAGTACAAGCCTGCCAAACAGGGGAGACAAGGGTATCCCACTCTGAAGGCAGAAGACCAATGTCCAGCCCAAGCATGCAGGCCAAAGAGGTGGATTCTCTCACCTTCAGCCTTTTCTTCTATTCAGGCCTTCAACAGACTAGATGCCCACCCACACCAGAGAGAGAATGATCTGCTTTACTCAGGTTACCAATTAAAATGCTAATCCCTGTGAGGCACAGTGGCTCACACCTGTAATCCCAGCACTGTGAGCAGCCAACGTGGGTGGATTGCTTGAGTCCAGGAGTTCAAGACCAACCTGGGCAACATGGCAAACCCTGTCTCTACAGAAAATACGCCTGCTGGGCATGGTGGTGTGCACCTGCAGTACAGCTACTACGGAAGCTGAGGTTGGGGGATTGGTTAAGCCCAGGAAGAGGAGGTTGCAGTGAACTGAGATTGCACTACTGCAATCCAGCCTGGAGCCTGAGTGAGAGTGAGACCCTGTCTCAAAACAAACAAACAAAAAAACCCAGCTAATCCCATCCAGAGACATCCTCTCAGGCACACCCAAAGATAATGTTTAGTCTAATATCTGGGTAATTCATGATCCAGTCAAGTTGACATGTAAAATTAACCATGACAACATGCCATTAGGGTTTGTCTGGATCTTTCTACTGTGTCATTTATCCCATTACTAGTATGGTCACAACAGTAGACCACACTAGTAATTATATTCTCAACAAAACGTTACATCTTCTTACCTCCTATCAGTAGGTAGAACTCTCTGTAAATAGCCAGCCAAGGGGATATTTAAGCATTATTTTGACAGTCAAACTTCAAATAAACCATTCAATTGAAAAAAAAGACCATTGTTTCTCAGCATAAGATTAATATTGTCACAAAAAGAATCCCTCCCTTCAAGGTATCTTTTGAATAAAACAAGTCTACTGATAACACAAAAGTAGGGTAAAGACACAATTGTTAAGGGAAAGAAGGAGAATTTGGAATTTCTGACATGTAATTCCTAAGGCAAAAATGTATGAGCTAATCTATTTCACTAGGGTTCTAAAAATCTAAGAGTAAAATCCCTAAATAATTACTAGATTGAGGAAACCTATTCACTTTATCTAAAACCAACAAATCATACACACACACACACACATACACACACACACACACACACAAATATTTCTAACCTTTGAGACTATGAGAGATAAGGGAGAAAGACTTTTAGATGCATGTTAAATTCTCATCTAGACCCATACTCTGATATATGCTTGAAACCCTGGCTCTTCCTTTCAGATTACTAGAAACTTTGTCATTTAAATAGCCCGAAAAAAGCATATAACAAGGTGGGAAATCTACCTTGCAAATGAAAATATTTCCAGAATATCAACATAAGGCCCAAATGAAGAGGTGACACTTTTTGGCAGTAGAAACATGGTGATTTCAGATGCTTTACTGCCAGTCAGTAATCACAATCACATCATTCAAAGCAATTTTCCCTTGATATAAAAAGATACCACTTGAGAATTTTGATGCTGAATCTAACAGTGGGTTATAAAATATATAAAAAATTAAATCCATTTGAAAATTATGTCTATACCAGCAAAAATATGAATAAAAACTGAAAATAGAATCAGTCAAATAGCAATTTAAAAAATTCAATTTTGCCCACATTTCCCAGCAAGTTGTTCCATTCATTCCTGATGGCATTTCCTCCCTGGCTTTTAAGTTTCTGTAACTCCTTCCTTAAAAATCCGATATATAATTTACTATTTAACAACACACATTCTCAATCCTAGCCATTTGTATCTGGCTCTAAGTTTTTTCTTTCCAACCATAGTTCAATCTTTTAAAGATGATAGACTGTGAGTTCCATTTATTTACTGTAGAGGATGTGCTTTCCCTCTAGGAATTCACAATTCTATGAAATAAAGAGTAGAATTAAAATCTATGAGCCAAGATTGAAAGACATACCCCCTCACAAAGGCCCTAGGAAATATGAAAAGCTCTGTTTTAACTATGTAAAAGAGAAAAATTTCCCATAGCACAATGGGGAATCTCTATATCCAAATAAAATACATATTTTATGCAGGAAAAAAATGTATTTATTTATACATATACACATATGCACCCCCCAACACACTCACCCCTTAACAGAAAGGTCATGTGAAAATAATTCTACTCAGAGGATCACAGAATTGGTAAAATTGCTGCAAAAACATTTAAATCAATTTTTTTCATGTATCATTAATATGTATCTTGCAACAAACACAGTTATTTAGTTTACATACGTATCCTTATTGTCAGGAGGGGGAAAGATTATTGTTCAAGCATTCTGAAATCTATTCATAATATTTTTTAAAATAAATATAAAATTGGGAATCAAAGTATACACACTCTGCCTTTTTCAAAGGCATTTTACAGCATTCAAGTTTCATCTTTAACCCCAAGCATGTAGACAGTAATGAAAGTGTCACATAGTTTGCTAGAGTGTATTATTAAAAAACTAAAATATAAATCAGAGGAGATACGAATATTGCTGTAGAATTTACTGGCTGTAAGCTGTGTCTCATATTACTCATCAAAATTGAAAAAGTCATACTTATTCTCATAGGAAATTAAGGAGACTTGAAATGACTTAATGCAAGTGATTTTAACTTACAAGGCAGTCGTGTAAAAGTGAGCAGATTAAATTCCCACTTTCAGAGGAACTGGAACAGAAATGAAGGTAGCTAAAGGGAAATAATGGAGTGATGAGATGGCTTGAGGGCTTGAAAAGTAATTCTTTTATAAGACTTTTTTCATCAAGTTTTTCAAATTCACAGATGTTGGGGTCAGTAACATTAGTTGGGCAACAATCAGAAGGCAAACCTGATGGGTCAGGTCCTGAGGCTAAGAGAATAGTAGGCACTAACCAGTCAGAGCGGACAATATTCATCAGGATGTCACTGACACACAGCTTTTAATTACTTCATGAGAAGCTCCTAGACCTGGCCCCCAATTCACTAAGGACAGGATAGTATAAGGAAAGTGGCTGGGGCCTTATACTCTCAGGTCCTTAGTGAGTTCTTAAGCCTTCAGACCAAATTAAGTAAAAGTATAACATAATCACTCATCCAAAATCCGGAAGTACAACCTATAGATATATAGTATACTTGCAAAAATATTTTTAATCCATTCAGTGAACTAAAAGTCATATAAAGAAGAATTTAGGCCGGGCGCGGTGGCTCAAGCCTGTAATCCCAGCACTTTGGGAGGCCGAGATGGGCGGATCACGAGGTCAGGAGATCGAGACCATCCTGGCTAACACGGTGAAACCCCGTCTCTACTAAGAAATACAAAAAATAGCCGGGCGAGGTGGCGGGCGCCTGTAGTCCCAGCTACTCGGGAGGCTGAGGCCGGAGAATGGCGTGAACCCGGGAGGCGGAGCTTGCAGTGAGCTGAGATCCGGCCACTGCACTCCAGCCTGGGCGACAGAGCGAGACTCCGTCTCAAAAAAAAAAAAAAAAAAAAAAGAAGAATTTATACTAAAAATATACTTTAAATACATTAGTCATCCTGGCACAAGCACAAATTCCTTCAAAGAAATGATGAAATAATCAAACTTATATACAAAACAAACAAACAGAATTACTATAAATATAAAAACTACAAAAGCAGGCCAACATGGCTGTGTCTTTTTGTAACTTAAATTCAGAACAGTTATTAGTGACACTGTTTTCCAAAATTGTTGAGAAATCTTAAGAAGGTTCTATCCATACATATCACATCTTTCGTCCATTGCATAGGAATTGCATGTATTGAAAATTCAGTGTATAGTAATTCCACACAAAATATATTTTATGTTTGTATGTAAACCGGGGTTAGGTAATAGCTTCAGATATTATAAATACGTCCAGCAGAACATTCACTTTCAGGATATCAAGTATTTCTTTTTTTTTTTTTTTTTTTTTTTTTTTTTTGAGACGGAGTCTTGCCTTGTCACCCAGGCTGGAGTGCAGTGGCGCGATCTCCACTCACTGCAAGCTCCGCCTCCCAGGTTCAAGCCATTCTCCTGCCTCAGCCTCCCGTATAGCTGGGACTACAGGCGCCCGCCACTGCGCCTGGCTAACTTTTTTGTATTTTTTTAGTACAGACGGGGTTTCACCGTGTTAGCCAGGACGGTCTCGATCTCCTGACCTCATGATCCGCCCGTCTCGGCCTCCCAAAGTGCTGGGATTACAGGCGTGAGCCACCGTGCCCGGCCTTAAGATATCAAGTATTTCTATCCCCCAACCACATAGCCAGTAGTGGCCTCCAAACCTTACAATAATCACAATGACCCACAGACATCCAGATTTAACTTAGGGAGAAGTGCCTTCCCAGTTGAGAAGTACTATCCCAACATTGAAGGAAAGGATTAACCACGGAATTTCTTGCAGAGAAGAATAAACAAGAAAAACACTAATTGAAAACTTATAGCACCTAGTATGTTATGAACTTCATATAAAACTTTTATTTCATTTTTCGAACAATCATGCAAAATAGATGAGGTTATCCCCATTAATAGATACATAAACCAAGTCTCAAGGGGGGCAAACAACATTTCTTTGATACATAGTTTTTAAGTAGCCTTGGGTATATTTGGAACACAGTCTCTTAGACTGTGAATCCTGTGTATTCCACAACACCTTTTTCTTAACTGTTAGCAAGAAACTAGAATTTCACAAGGGAATCTCATTCAAATGAGACTATTATTGACATTATTTTGAAAGGCTGTATCTTGTTTTCTATACAATGAAAGTAAACTCTGAATATATCGTGACATATGGTACAATATGAAACAATACATTTATGAATAAACAAGATTGAGTTCCATAAATTCTAAATTCTGGAATGAATCAGGCATACATAGGCACAACATGGACCAAAAATTAGAAACCAAAGTGGCTAGGCCTGATGAAAAAACAAATGAAAAGTAGTGGAGAAAGACTTTGAAATCACATTTAGTTTCATAGTTTTCCTTCTTTCCACCCCACCTCAAAGTGATCTAGTAAAAATAAACAAAAATCCCCATTGTACTCAAATTTCTTCCACACAAACTCTTGGTGCATGAGTTTATGTGCAAGAGAGTGTAGCCATGCTTAGGTGCTTTTATATTCTTTGCAATAATTATTAGAGCTATTTTATAAAAAGATGTGGTTGAAGATTCATTAAAGTCTGATCTTTGAATAGTTGCAGAAAGAGAAAGAAAGAATTCTCTCTATCATACCACCCTTGTTAAAAGAAAATAACTATATAAAATTTTTAAAATCATATAGGACAAGAGAAAAAAATTGTATAATGAAATAAAAATGCCTACTTCTGTATGAAGAGCAAGCTTCTGTTACCATTATCAGGAAAAATTTAAATAATTTTTCACATTACAGTCTCATACATGCAACATAATTTTTTAGTGGAAGTATACAAAATTGAATCCATAATATAGGCCCAGACATTCTCATTTACAGATCTGTGAAATTCTTATTTTAAAGACCCTCTTCAGAAAAACAAAAGGCAGATCAAACCAGCTAAAATTTGCAGTCAATTTTTCTTCCATAATAGGCAGAAATAAAAACAGAAAACAAAAAACTAAATACTTCACAGTGATTCTACCTGCTCAGTCTCTCTCTCATCTTTTCTCTCTCCATACTCTTGGAAACTGCTTTCGGTTAAGCACTCATTGTGTATCTCCTCAATGACTGCAGAAATTTCTCAGCTGGTCGTCCAATTCCAGTTTTATCCCCTTTTAATATGTCCTTCTTACTATTACCAGAGTGTTATTTCCAAAAGTAAATATGATTACTCTCATGCTTAGCTTCATCCAGTTCTCTCCATCATTACAAAGCTGCGATCCAGATTATCTCAGCATAGACCCTGCTGATGTGGATCCTCTCTAGGCTCAACATATATAATTCCTCAAAAATATTCTCCATCATGGAATCACTGTAAACTTTCTGTAGCTTCTTAAATGAACCAGGTCTTTTTTTTTAACTCTTTGCCATAGTTTCTTGTATATGCTGTTTTTCATTTCCAGTAATATGTTTCTCTCCATGATTTACTTAAGAGCTCATACTCATCCTTTAAGAGTTAACTGATGCTTAGCCTCTTCTGGGAAAACTCTGAAGCTAGACTTCTCTCCTCTGTATTTCCATTGCCTTCTCTGTACATATTCCTAACATATTATTTAACAGAGTATACAATTATAGTATAATTGTTGATTGATTTGCTCCTCACCTCTGCCATCATTAGACTAAATATGTCAAGGACAAAAATTCTATCTGTGATTTCTATGTTACCAACATATAGCACATTGTAAACACCAATGCATTTTTATTGAATAAGTGTAAAATAACATCGCCCTGTTCATCCCAGAATGAAGCCAGACATACGATTCTAACATTGGCTTATTTTCAATGTAGTTTCTGTTTTTTGGGGGTTTTTTTGTTTTTGTTTGTTTGTTTGTTTTAGACAGAGTCTCGCACTGTCACTCAGGCTGGAGTGCAGTGGCACAATCTCGGCTAATTGCAAGTGACTGCAAGCTCTGCCTCCCTCGTTCACGCCATTCTCCTGTCTCAGTCTCCCGAGTAGCTGGGACTACAGGCACCCACCACCACGCCCGGCTAATTTTTTTATATTTTTAATAGAGATGGAGTTTCACCGTGTCTGCTAGCCAGGATGGTCTCGATCTCCTGACCTCATGATCTGCCTGCCTTGGCTTCCCAAAGTGCTGGGATTACAGGTGTGAGCTCCCATGCCCAGCCGTTTCTGTTTTTAAGACAATTAGGAAATAGCGAAACTCTTAACTCCAAGCAGTGGTATAGGATAATATTGTAAACATAAACAATAAGAAGTGACATCCATTATTTTTTGGTAGATTTATGATGAATTGTCTCTTGACTCTAATCGACCCACAAAATAAAATGAACACACATCTTTGGAAAGTAACTAAGTGGAAGACCCTGTTTTCCATAGGATAAAATGCAGATTTTCTATTGAAAAGTAAAGTCTTCATTTCAAAAATGTGAAGAAAATCGTGCTATAAAAATAATTTCAACTGATTAAATTTAGTCAAAATAAAAGAGTTTTCTGTGCATCTATTGCCTTTTCATTTTATTTAGATTTGATCTAATTTTCATTAACTTTAAGCCTTTGCCCCTTATTATCTCTATTTAAGGTGGTCAAACAAGTGTCAATAGGAATATTGGGATTAGTAATGACTCGTACCCTGTTTAAATCATCAGGTTTGCTTGAATCCCTGATTATAGATATACTTACTGACAGATTTTCATGATTAAAAACTGTAAACTGGCACAGTCTGACCATTTTTGTCCAGACTAATAATCCCAGAGAATCTATACTTAGACATTGTATAGTCTATTTGAATCTAAATTGACGTTATAGTTAAGGATGCACAGTGTTGTCCCTAGGGAAACCGCTAAATAATGGCATAAAAAGTACAAGTAAGCATCCAAGAGAGAAAATAAAATTGAAGAATGAATTAAACAAATTTAACTTAAAAGAGCGCAGTAAAGAAGCAACAAATAAACAAAACAAGAGGAACCAATAGGAAACAAGTAACAAAGAATGCCCTTAAATTCAAAAATAAAAAATTACCAAGGCCAGGTAATTTTACCATATGAAAAATTAAATGGGCCAGATGCAGTGGCTCATGCCTGTAATCCCAGCACTTTGGGAGGCCAAGGTGGGGGGATCAACTGAAGTCAGTAGCTCGAGACTAGCTTGGTCAACATGGTGAAACCCTGTCTCTGCTAAAAATACAAAAATTAGCTAGGCATGGTGACAGGTGTATGTAATCCCAACTAATCAGGAGGCTGAGGCAGGAGAATTGCTTGAATCCAGGAGTCAGAAGTTGCAGTGAGCCGAGATGATGCTATTGCATTCCAACAAGGGCAACAAGAACAAAACTCTGTCTCAAAAAAAAAATTACACTAAATGTAAATGGCCTGAATACCACAAACTAAAGAACAAATACAGACTGAACCAATAACCCAAACTCAACCACATGCTGTCTACAAGAGATGCACTTTAAAATTAAAAATACAAATAGGTTGAAAGTTGCAAACATGAAAAAAGATAGATCATATTAATGGTAAGCATATGGAAGCTGTGTGGCTATATTAATATTTTTAAAAGTAGACTGTAGAACAGAAGGTACTACCAAGGATTAAAAGAGTCATTGTATAATGATAAATTGAATAATGAACCAGTAATGGAGTTTAAGGTGGACATGAATGTTGGCAGACAGTAGTCAACTTATTATACAATACTAATCAAGTAAAAAATAGAAAAAACTTCAAAGTATTAGGGATAACAGTTGATTACTCCAGAAACTAGAAATGTGAAGAGGATAATATGGAATTTTATGAAAAAACATATGTCAATACATTTGATAATATATTAAATAATTCCTGGAAAATGTAATCTGTCAGAAATGAATTGAAAAACATAGAAAATTTAATATTTAGATGAATACAATTAATTAATAATATACAGAATATACTAAAGAAATTCTATTTATAATCAAAAGTTTCCCTTGAAGCAATTTATTGATCCACTTGGGTTTTTGTGTGAATTTCATGAAACACTGAAGAAAAATAGTACGCTATCCTTTACACACACCTTTAAAATGCCTAGAGGTATAGAGATGGCTTCCTAATTCATTTTGTGAGGCCCTGTTATTGAAATCTGGCAAAGATACTGTTAGAGACCAACAAATGAATGAATCCTCAATAAAACATAAGCAAATCCAATTCAGCAAAATATGGAAAATGATCTTACTTTAAGATCATGTAGGCTTTACACAAGGAAAGTATATATGAAGGTGAAAAATCATATAATCTCAGTTGATGAAACTATTTGATAAAAGTCAGCACTCATTTATGATCAGAACTCTCAGCAAACTAGGAATAGAATAAAATTTTCTCCACCTGATAAAGATATCTCTGAAAACTTAGGTACCACATACAATGGTGAAAACCTAAATGCTTTTTCATACAATTGAGAACAAGGCAAGAATGTATATTCCCAACATATCTTTTAAATATTGTACTAGAGGTCTCAGCTAGTGCATTTGTGCAAGAAAAATAAGTCAAAGGCATATACAAAAGTGTGTGTGTGTACATATATGTATATATATGTCTGTTTGCATACACACAGAGATGTCTCCATAAAATATTTTAAGAAATAAAAAAAACCCTACTACGATTGACAAGTGAACTTAACAAGGCTGAAGGTGACATAGCTAGTACAAAATAAAACAAATGTATTTCTATACATAGTAGTAACAAATAATTGGAGGAAAAAACCAAAAATACTATTTTAAATATTATTAACAAAATAATGAAAATTAACAGAATATACACAAGACTTCTAGACTAAAAAACTATAAACATGGCTAAGAGCAGTTAAATAAGACCCAAATAAATGGAGAGACTTGTCATGTTTATTGATTGACTCACTCATATTGCTAAAATATCCATTTTCCTCAAATTGATCTATAAAGTCTATGCCCTTCCAATTACAATTCTAGTAGGCTTTCATAAGAATTAAGCTGATTCTAAAATGTATAAGAAAATATCCTATAAAATAGCCAAAATTCTTTCAACTCAACCATCAGAAGACAAAGAACCCTATAAAAATAGTGCAAAGTCTCAAATGACATTTCACAAAATAAGATATACAATTGACATATCCACATGAAAATCTGTTCAATATCATAAGCCACTTGGGATATGCAAATTAAAATTACAATGAGATACCACTTCACTCCCACCAGAACCACTAAAATAGCTAAATTTAAAATATCTACAATAGTACCAACGGTTGGCTAGGTTCTGGAACGCCTGGAACCTTGAGAGTGTACAATGTCACAACTAATTTAGAGAACATTTTGGCATAGTCATATGTTAAACATAGGCCTACTATTTTACCCATCAGTCTGACTCCTAAGCATTTTTTCAAGAAAAAGGAAAAGAGATACACACACAAATTATTGTACTTGCATCAGCATAGTAACTCTATTCATAACAGGCCCAAACTAGAAGCAAACAAAGTGAATACATAAACAAGTGAATACAAAAACAAAATATGATATATCCATACAATATAATTCTACACAGTAACAACAACTACAGCAAAAGCATAATCAAACAAGCAATAACATAAAACATTTCCAAAAAATTCCTTGAGCAAAGAAGCCAGGTATAAAAGTGTACATATTGCATACTTCAACTTATATAAATTCTTAGAATTTCAAAAGTAATCAATAGTGATAAAAATTAGGTCATTAGGTGCCAACTATTAAGGATGGTAAGGGGAATAACTTCAAGGTACACAAGAAAACTTTCTGGGTCTATTTTTATTAATGGGTCAATTATGGGAGTACATACATTTATCAACACACGAATTGTATATTTTAAGAATGTAAATTTTACTCTTTGTTAATTACACTTCAATAGAATTGATGAAAAATAAATTAGAATGGTCAAACTATCTTGAGGACATATTGGGACTGATGCTGCCAAATTACTCTCTTACTGATGCCTAGTATTTCAGAGCAAAGATAATAGTGAAATTACTGGCAGAGAGAAGTTACAAAGAAGCTGAGACAAAGTGACTATGGGTAAATTTGATGAAAGTAGAGCATAAAGACAAAAAGGAAAGAAACAAATAAGGTGGCTGAAGAGATAAATTAAAGAATAGGAAGAGCCTAGGCATAAATCCCTAAAGAGTAGCCCTGGTGTAAGAAATATAGGAGATTTGGGGTTGCTGCTGAACATGATTTTACAAATTTTAGGTAGCTAAATGTCAAGTCTTTATACCTACTCAGAAAAGGTAGACATAACATTACAGGTGATGGATGGAGAGATACAAAATGTTCATAAAAAACTGGAATAGAGTGTAGCTGAGTTGATGTGAAAAAGGACAGGGTAAACTGAGCAATGGTAGGTAGTAACCCATATTCTGAAAGGTTCCATAGGCTGCTCATTGGGATTTGACTTCATCCTGTGGGAAATGAGGAATCAGCAGAAATTTACAAGACAGGCAGTCACTGATCAGCTTAGTATTTCACATACTTTACAGTGCCTTGACATAATGAAATCGTCAATATTTTATAGAGGACTATATCAAAAAGTGCCCTTTGAAAGGGAAGCCTGTCTTTTAAAATCACAATATCAAGGATGTTTTTGCTCTGAACAAAAGATGCGGCCAAAAGATATGGCCCTTTTATATAATATAATATATGTATAATATTTTATATCATCACATATTTGGTCTAATTACTGAATTAGAACCCAAGGGATCTCAGCATTTAAAACCTTAAAATCTAATCTTTAAGGGTTAGGGAAGATCACGAGATTCAGGCTTTGAAAATGGAAAAGAGGAGTGGTGAAGGATATGAAAAATTAAATTCAAATATACTTATGCATTGGAACCTGACCAATTTGAGAACATGGAGAGGTGTCGAAAGATCCTGTTACAAAAAGGCTTTGTCCCAGGCAAAAGAAAAAATATTTCTTTCATCTTAAAATGAGAGAACAGTTAACCTGAAAGTAAGAGTCAACTTGATATTTAGAACCATGATAAAGAATATAAAGTGACTATAAAAAATAATAATAAAAGAATGTCAGCCATTGCAGTTACTGTCCAAGGTCACATGCCAGTCACTGAAAAAGCAAAGACAACCAAATATATGTTCTTTTGGCCTCTCTACATTTGATCCAATTTTAAGATGGATTGAAACATTGAGTCAAGTTGCAGTCGGCATTTCAGGGAATAAGACTTTCATCATGTCCTCAGAAAGGTCATTTCAGTCTAATAGATTTCATTAGACTATGCATTTTAGGTTGAAAGCATTTCTAAATGCATTGCTATAGAGTAAAACGCAACGTAGTAAAAAATGTTCCCAAGTTACTTGTCCTTACTTGGCGTAGTCTCATTATTTCAGTTATATTCCTTTGGACCACCCTAAAGTATTGTGCTCTTCTTTCATGTTTACATCCTTTCGACAATTTAAATTCGTTTAATAAAATCTACAGGAGGGAGAGACCTTTCTTGTTAACATATTTAACCTCTGGGGAATGTCTGTTTTCATATAATTATGCATAGACTTCATATTCATATAAATATTTTGTGCCTGCAGGGGGGTAAAATGGATCTCTCTCATGAATATTCAACAGTGCCATTTCTTCTAGTAAGACACAGACATCTTTCTTCATGGTTATTAAGCACTAGGATGTCTATATATATTTTCTCCTTCATGTTTTGTTTGCATAAAACTGATGAGATATAGGAACTGCCAAAGCAGACATTTATTATTCCAGGTACCTCAATATTATAGTGCCTTCATCCAAATAACTCAATAACATTTTTCACATTCAAATCTTCAGTATTATAAAGGTTGTTCCATACACACACACATACACACACACACGAACACACACACATATAATTCCAGAAGCACAAAATGAAATTATAAATTATGAAGACTTGGCTTAAAATTGTGGTGGAAAGGAGCTGGCAGAGGCAAAGATACTTTATTCTCTTTGTGACATGACTTCTTGCAAGACAATCTTGTGCATGCTCAGATTTCAAATTCTGGTAGTAAAGAGAAAGGTGGGCAACCTCTAGAAAGAAATTGGAAATTGTTTTTTAAAGTGAGTATTGCTGGGCACAGTGGCTCGAGCCTGTAATCCTAGCACTTTAGGAGGCTGAGGTGGGCAGATTACCTGAGCTCAGGAGTTCTAGACCAGCCTGGGCAACATGGTGAAACCCTGTCTCTACTAAAATTAAAAAAAAAAAAATTTGCCAGGCGTGATGGCATGCGCCTGTAGTCTCAGCTGCCCAGGAGGCTGAGGCAGGAGAATTGCTTGACCCGGGGAGGCGGAGGTTGCAGTGAGGAGCTGAGATGGTGCCACCGCACTCCAGCCTGGTGACAGAGCAAAAGTCCATCTCAAAATAAATAAATAAATAAATAAATAAAATAAAGTGAGTGTTTTTCCATCTATAATAACATTGTTCACATAAAAAGTTGTCATCCTTTTCTTTATGCATTCAATAAATATGTATTGAACATCCAGTATACCAGAAAACATTATAGACTCTGAGAATACAGTTGGGAACAAAACACAAAATAGGCTGAGTCCCAGCGATAATACAGCTTACTTTCTAGAGAAGGAAGATGGAACAAATAAATGATCAAACAAATAACAAACGTGGATAAATGAATGAACGATGTATTAAGTAGTGTTGAGCACTATGTAAAGGATAGGTTTAGGAAACTATTAACCTCATATGTTAATGTATTTGTCACAGATATTGCACCCGTGTGTGTGTTTGTGTGTATGTTATTTTAGGGATTGAGTTTGTGGGTGTGCACTGTTTTATTTTATTGTCTCAAAAATAGTATGAAAAGTTTGGTACAGGTACCATCATTTAAAGATGATGGAAATCACTAACAGAGAATAAACCGCTTGCTCCAAGTCACACAGCTGGAGTGTAGCAGAGTTATGAATTCAATTTGGTGTCTGAATCCAGCTTCATGAACTTCCTACTGAAAGGACCATTCTCTCAGGTGATGGTTCTAATATTCATCCATTTGTAGTTCACAATTCTCAGGAAAGTGACCTGGAGAAAGCCAAGACATAATTGGAGGGAAAAAAAGTTCATCGACTAAATGTTAACATTTAAAATGGATTTAACCATGAAGAGAAAATTATAGTCAGCTAAATAAAGAATGTTCAGAGTAAAATAGAAGAAGAATCTTGCAAAGGAGGAGAAATAATATTCTTCTCTAGAAGAGAAAAAAGAGAAGATACACCTTTTCTTCTTTTCTTACCAACTTCAGATAAGTACATCATAAACATGGGAAAGTGGGTACTTTGGGGAGAGGCAGGATGAAAATGTAATACTAAGAAATTATTGGGAGCCTGAATTTTACGCTTCCTTCTAGCTTATTTCAATCTAGTTGTTGCAAATAGAATGGGAAGCCTAATCATCAATAAAGATTATGATTATGCATCTTTCTTTTTTATTTTATTTTATTTATTTGTTTTTGTGAGATGAAGTCTCACACCGTCACCCAGGCTGGAGTGCAGTGGTGTGATCTTGGCTCACTGCAACCTCTGCCTCCAGGGTTCAAGCAATTCTCCTGCCTCAGCCTCCTGAGTAGCTGGGACAACAAGAGTGTGCCATCACACCCGGTTAATTTTTGTATTTTTAGTAGAGATAGAGTTTCACCATGTTGGCCAGGCTGGTCTCAAGCTCCTGACCTCAAATGATCTGCCTACCTTGGCCTCTCAAATTGCTGGGACTACAGGCATCAGCCACTGCGCCCGGCCAAGATTATGCATCTTTCTTAAGGTTGTGTGTGTGTGTGCATGTGCGTATCTCCTTCTGGGGAATGTGAAGGCAAGAGAATTCCAAAGGGGAAATACAAGCTTGTCAAGTTGTTTCAAACTGTGAAAAAGGGTTAATAAAAAGAAAGGGGCCTGGAAATGCTCTCTGAACCATTTAGAGAAACTTGACTATGTAGCACCGTGCTTTTGCAACACACTTGAAGCTGGGGATTTGGGCCTTTTACTCCCTAGAATAAGCCAGTAAAAATGCTGATTACAGCTTTTGTGTGGGGGTGATTTTTTTTTTCCTTTACTCAAGGCTCAGACCCCCTTGAGTGGCAGAGATGGGGTGGTGTGTGTAAATGTCAGTATGTGCTCCCTCTTCCCCATACCACACAAGCCAATAATATATCACATTAGCAACCAGCTTAGAGATAAATGAGAGGAAGCTTTGAGATCAAATCATCAATCTTAACCCATTGGTGGGGGTCCCAGATGTGACACAGACTTGGAAACTCCTGTTGTGAAGGTGATTGTAACTACAAAGACAATATCATATTGTTCTTTCCCTAATAATGACAGGGAGCTTCTGTCTCCTAAATCAGAGCTTATTTTCCTCCCCAAAAACCAGCAAAGCCATTATTTAAACAGTCACCTTGAAAAACACAATGCTTTCTGAGATAGAGGGACTCTCCTTGATTTCTTACTCTTAGCATATTCTTTATCCAACTCATGAAAATTTCCTTAAGGTTACAAATAGCTTTAAAATAATTCCCCCACAAGGTCTTTGTAGATATTTAAACGCTTTAAAACCTGAAATCACCCTGAAAAAGCACGCAGAGAAAAATGAACTAGATGACTCAATTGAGTAAACCTGTTCCATCTCTACAGGGAAAGATTTTTATGAGAACAATGTTAAATCTGCAGAGCTGTGAGTTAAAAAAAAAATTATAATCAATGTTGAATCTGTCAGTCTAGCTTGAGTTGGCTTTTAGGAAATCCAGAGAAGGACAAATGATTACAAGAACACTGGCCATTAAGTCTAAAGGTTTCAAGTAAAACGTTTGTGTTCTTTGTTGGATGGTTGTGAGTTTATGATCTAGAAGAGGTCATAAGATTTTTTAAGTTGGATATTGATTCATCAAAATTCTCTTGACACTTTGAATTCTCAAATAGTGAATATTTCTAAGTGAGATCTTGAAGTACACAGGAGAGTAGGCCAGAAATTAACATTCTAGAAAGTTAATTGAATGATCTAAATTGTCAAACTTGATTTAGATGAACCTTTTAAAAATTAAGTTTTAAATGGACATTGTAAAAAATTCAAGTTACACAAGAAAATAGAGAATAAAAGCTAATCCTCTCAGCCTTCCTGTCCCCAGTCCTGATATTTGACTTCCTCTTTCAATGTGAGTCTAATTAGCCCACCAGGCAAGGACTATTCATTTTTTTAATCTAGTATATACTTATTTGAAATGTGTGAACATGGTCATCAAAAAGCTTTCTAGACACACAAATCTCATATCATAAATTCATTCTGGAAACTGCCAGCAGTCAAGAAGTCTAGTCATTTGGAAATTATAAGAGGTTTCAGCCTGGACCTTGAAACTACCCCTGGGAATCTGATTGCTATTTGTCTTGAATTTTTCTTTGAACAATGCTGATCCTTCACTGAGGCCTGCACTTGAGTGCAATTTAGTGTTAGGTAGTTTGTGGCTCAGGAGGACTTGGGTCATATTCTTAATTTTGCAATAGCTATGTGATCTTAAGCAAGGTAACTGTATATGGATGGATCTTGGTCTCCTCACCTGTACAATAGTGATAAACATCCAGCACAGAGGAGCATGAAAGCATCTGTGGTAGAGCCCACCAGCTGCCTACATCTTAAAAGAATTAGCTAGACATATTTATAACCAGAAGAAGGACCTTTCCTTGCCTTTCTTGTGCAAATTTCTGTATGATAATATGTAAGTAGAATGTTATGTGCAACTTCTGGGAGCCTTTCTTACAAGAAAGCAATACACACTGTCTTTCATTGACTTATGCATCCCTTCCTCCATTTTGCTGCTTTTCTTATGAATGCTATGATCTTAAACTCTGAATATGAGGACCACTACCAAGGGAAGATAAAGTACTAACCTGGAAAAATTTGGGTGCCTAAGGTGTAGAGGACTATGTGCTCGCAAACAGGGTGTTCCCGATAAGACCTGCTCTCACAAAGGAAGCAGGGCATTCCCGATAAGTCCTGCTCTTGCAAACGAAGCAGGGCATTGGGGGCTTGTTTATGTGTAAACATCTTGAAAATCCAGAAAGTCAGGGAAAGGTCAGAAAAACAACAATGTGTCTTGTGACTTGGCAACATTCCACAAATGACTGTATAAAATAAAGCAGAGCGCACCATTCGAGGCGGCCGCCATGTTTGTCTTGTCTTGTGTTGTCTTGTGTGTTCATTCCTTTGTTTAGGAAACATGCGGACCCCAACACTAAGGACTTCGTGAAACAGAAATATCACACTAGCCCTAAAAATTATATACATTTGTTTTCCATCTATCTGAGAGAGAAATAACTATTTTGTTTGCATCACAGCAGTTTTGTTTTCCATCAATTGCCAGCAATATTAATTTTAAATATGTAAAATGTAGTTCCAGTAAGCAGAGTACTCCTATAATGGAACCCAAAATACACAAAATTGGCTGATTGAGAGGGACAGAGTGGTGGATGGCAAGGACTCAGATATTGCAGACTGAGAAACTGATGACCTTGTTATACAATAGCAAAGCATTTGATTAAATTGTTACTTGTCCTTGGAAAAGAGACCATGAGCTAGTCAGCTGTGACATTAGAGTAAATTATAGGAAAAATCCAGCAAGTATATGTGAGTTTACTACTTCTTGCCACTTTTAGTAAAACCCTGCATATAAGATACAAATTCTGGCTCAAGCTAGATGGCCTGCAAAGAGAGATAGAATTTTATAAAGTCTCTGCATCTGGCCTAAGATTCGAGTTAACTGAGAATCCAATTATTTGAATCCTTACCTCACTGTAAAGGTCAATTTCTTTGTTACCCAAAATTAAAGTTTATATGGAATACCATGAAAAATATCTTGAACAGAAAATAAGATATTGTGCCCGCAGGCGAGATTTTCAAGCATCTTCTGTTAAGAATTGCTTGCTCAACAATGTAAGTCATCTCACTTGCAGAGATCAAATTAAGAAAATTGCCTTATCATTTAAACCCACTGTTACATATGGTGTAATAGTCATTAGAGCTGTTCACCTTAGATGCATATAGTAGGACTGCACTTCTCCATTCTTTGTGAAGTTAAGTGTCAGACACAATGACTTACTTAAGTGAATAAAATGTGAATAGATTCACATATTTAATGACAATATCATAAAAATGGGTCAGAGGTTTGGTATATTCCCCTTCTTCTGATATAATGGTCCTAGAAACATGTGTTAAAAGGGAAGTATATGAGCCCACATCCCTTAAAAACTACTGTAATAAGAGTTTGTTGGAAAATCTTTGTTTTTCTTAGATGCTGTACTTTTAGGGTTGTATGCTTTTATCATGTGCTGACTGACACTGACACTTTAAACAGAGATTACATTAAATTGAAGGGATGAGGGGGAAATGGGCAAAGCCCAGATGGCTGACAAATCAGAGACTAAAATAATTTAATTTAAAAACTATATACTTGTAGATGGGAAAAAAGTTTCTCCTTACCCTCTACCCTGCTCTCAACCTGAAACTGCCTTTGCAAAAATTATAACAGTGAGAAAATTATGACAGTGAAATAAATCTAATCTAACCAATGCCATCCAGCTTGCTTCTAACCTCCAAGCTGTCCTTGTTCATTCCTGGGCATAGGGCAAACTAATCTGGGGAAAAACTTAGTATACTAGTCAGTTCTAGCATTGCTATAAAGAAATACCTAAGACTGGGTAATTTATAAAGAAAATAAGTTTAATTGGCTCAATGTTCTGCAGGCTGTACAGGAAGCATGATTCTGGCATCTCCTCAACTTCTAGGAAGACCTCAGAAAACCTTCAATCATGGCAGAAGATGAAGGGTAAGCAGGCATATCTTACATGGCCAAAGCAGGAGTAAGGATGAGGTGGAGGTGCTAACACTTGTAAACAACTAGATATCATGGTAACTCACTCATTTAATATCAACAGAATAGCACTGAGGGCATGGTGCTAAACCATTATGAAAAACTGCCCCCATGATCAAATCACCTCACACCGGGCCCCACCTCCAACATTTGGGATTACAATTGACCATGAGATTTGGGTGGGGACACAGATCTAAACCATAGCATTCTGCCCCTGGCCCCTCCATATTTCTTGTTCTTCTCACATTTCAAAATCTAATCATGCCTTCCCAATAGTCCCTCAGCATCTAAACTAATTCCCGCATTTAAAAAAAAAAAATCCATAGTCTAATCTGAGCTAAGGCTAGTTCCTTCTGCCTATGAGCCTGTAAAATAAAAAACAAGTTAATTACCTCCAAACACAACAAGTTACATTCCAAAATACAATGGGAATATATGCATTGGGCAAATATTCCCATTCCAAAAGAAAGAAATAGGCCATCAAAGGGGGCTACAGGTCCCATGAAATTCCAAAATGCCACAGGGAAGTAATTAAATCCTAAAGCTCCAAAATAATCTCCCTTGACTCCATGTCCTATAACCAGGGTCCACTAGTGTGAGTAGACTCCCAAGGACTTAGGCATTTCTGCTTCTGTTTCTTTGCAGAATTCAGACCCCATGGCTGCTCTTACAGGCTGGTGGTGAGTGCCTGCAGCTTTTCCAGGTGCAAGGTGCAAACTCTTAGTGGATCTGCAATTTTGGGGATCTGGAGGATGGAGGCACTCTTCTCTCAGCTCCACTAGGTGGTGCCCCAGTGGGGACTTGGTGAGGGGGCTTCAAACCCACAGTTACTGTCCTTGCTGCTCTAGAAGGGGTTTTCTAAGAGGGCTCCTCCCCTGAAGAAGGCTTCTGCCTGGACATTCAGGCTTTTTCATACATCTTCTGAAATCTAGGTGGGGGTTCCCAACCCTAAACTCTTGTACTCTGCATGCCTGCGGGATTAACACCATGTGGGAGCTGCCAAGGCATATGGCTTACACCCTCTGAAGAATCAACCTGAGCTCTACCTGAGCTCCTTTGAGTCACAGCTGGTGCTAGAAACAGCCAGGATACAAGGAGCAGCATCCTGAGGCTGCACAGGGCCGTAGGGACCTGGGCCTGGCCCGTGGACTCATTCTTCCCTCCTGGGTCTCGGAGCCTGTGACAGAAGGGGGATGCTGCAAAGGTCTCTCAAATGCCTTGGAGACATTTTTCCTATTGTCTTGGATATTAACACTTGGCTCTTCTTTCTTCCTCCCAGAGGAGGCTAAGCATCCGTTAACTCTTAAAGGATGAGTATGAGTTCCCAAGCAAATCACAGAGAGAAACATATTACTGGAAATGCAAAACAGCGCATACAAGAAACTATGGCAAGGAGAAAATAAAAAACTGGTTCATTTAAGAAACTATAGAAAGTTTACAGAGGAATTATGAATGTTGAGCCTAGAGAGGATCCACATCAGTAGTATCCATGCTGAGATATGATCCAAATACCTCCCACCAGTCCCCACCTTCAATATTGGAGATTACAATTGAACATGAGACTGGGGTGGGGACACTGATTCAAACTATATTACTTAGTTTATAGTTTAACTTTGAACAAAAACCTGTTGTTCCTGAAACAAACCCCATTCTTGTCTGAGGACCAGTCTGCCTTTGTAGACCAATAGATTAGCCACAAGATTAGATATTACAGTTTAGGAGTCATGCAGCTGGAGTCCACAAGATTCTGAATGTCC